>NW_017805502.1:56265-104352 GCF_001891065.2 Hippocampus comes
TCCCCCCCCCCCCCCCCACCACTTGACTCCCAGAAGGTGGATGATGGACCCCTTCTGCGGCAAACAGCGGCCGTTTTCAGAGCAGCGTGAGCCGAGGGCCCGCTAAAGGTGCACTGGTTCGTGTGTACAGGAACACAAAGACAAGGCGAGGGCGTGCCAATTGTGCATCTTTCAGGGAGGAGGCTCAAAGTGTCATTTTTGACATATCCTGTGTTCACCGGTTTCTGCTCTCAAGCCACCACTTGGTTTCCTCTGAACAGCGGTCAGCCAGTCAGCCCAGGGAGGAAGTACCAGAAAATTGGCGTTGTGTGCAATGCTGCCAGAGGCAAAAATACGATGCAAACCTATAACTGGCGTCAAAAGCATGCAGGTTATTGTCAAAAGCTGAATTATTAAAAGCTCAAAGCCAATGGGTCTCTAACGTTTTACAGACCAACATTCAAATAAAGTTGCATGCCAAAGATAACTTCTTCGCCTCGGACTGTTATGCCCAGCGGATGATTGTTTACCCTGCTTGTTACATCGTTTCAGTGTCACTCGGGACTACATAGAAGATTCAAATCCATGGTTTGAGGGTATTGGAACACCAACATGAGCAGAACACATTTAATATTGGACGTGTGCTGGGTTAGGCAACAGTTCATTAACTCATTTGAGCAAATTCCTTCAGAGGGTAATCGTGGAATATGTTGCTTGCCAACAACCTTTCATTTCGGAAGCTCTCCTTCAAATTAGTTGCAAAGTCACTCTCATATTGCACAGAAGTGTCTCAGGCAATGCTATAAAAAAAGAAGGGCTGACTTTGTTTTCACTCTGTCTGATTACATTTCATCAAAGGCGACACTCGACCTTCATTATAATGACACTGACACTGAGCATCGTGTTAAAATGTGACGCTCCTGACCACTGCCTCATGCATGGCGTGCTGGCGTTTACAACACACGGCCTTATCAAGTACCATTTGGCCAGGAAGGACCGCCACACATTCAGCAGGAGGCCTCAGGGACTAAGCAAGATGTCACCCAGTCTGCAGTTTTTGATGAGACACTTTTTGGATTAAAAATAAGCAAAGTAAATCAAATAAAATAAAAAGCGTCAGCTAATTAACCATTTTGTGGTCACCGCTAGTGCTATTGTTTCTGCAGTGCAAATCCGCCCATGCAGCTCAAGTGGAGGAGAAAGTGTCCCGAGGCTGAAACAGGTGAAAACTAAGCGCTTCTTCCTCCTCCGCACTTACCGGAAGAGCAAAAAAGTCTTTGGATGGATGCCAGCCTCTGCCTGACATTTGCACACCATCAACATTCAGGCACAAAAAGCTGCTTATCCAACTGAAACTAGCTGTAATTCTCTTTGATTTAGCTTTAGTTTGACAGTAATCTCGAAGCACCATTGCACTTTTTTTTTTAACTAGCCTTACGAGTAAAAAAAGTAGGACTCTCGAATAAAAACAAATACTAATGACATCATCAGAGAGAATAGAAAGAATGATTTTAAAATCACTGCGATTGTACGGCTCCTAGTGGGATGTGTGCTTTGACAATGCAGACATACAGCATGGAAAGAAAGAGAGGTGGAAGAGACGTGTGCCTCAGTAAGCTGCAGTAATACTGATGCTTTTCCACAGAGGATAAAGAACATAGCCCTGGTCAAGTTGTTAGACTTTTTGTCGGTCAGGTGTGCAGTGTGACACCGATGCTATTCATTATCCCATCTGTTGTGTTGTGCATTGTTGATAGCATTATGCTAAGCAGACTTTACAGCTTTGTGGTTGTTTCAAATACACGCATAATTCTCTTACAGTAGTTTGATGTTTAGTTTGATAATTACAGATTTTTTTCATGAGACAAGCTTGTAACGCGTCTGTAAAATGGGATGAAATTATTCCTACTCAAGCAATGGCAAGCAGAAGGTGACAGCAGGCATGTCTTCGTGGTGGAGAGAGATAGGGCATGACGCCAGCCAGGTTGGTGCCCGATTTTCGCGCACGCGCACACACACCTCCAGGCAGACGTCAGCGCGAGCTGCCCCACCCTAATTATCATGTACTGTCATACCTCTGTCTTTCCTTCTGCCTGCATCTCTGTGGCCAGCTCTGATTTGAATCCTAAGTCACTTTCTTGTCTCCAGAGCTTTCGTATGCGTTGTTCCCAGCAGAAGGTCATAAACCATAAAGCTTCATCTGAATAAAAACCCTTGCAGCATGTTACAATTACGGCTTGTAAATCTACAAACCAGGCATTTTATGAGCTGGAGGAGGGGAGAAAAGGGGCATTTCAATTTAAATCGGCAGGCAGGTGTGGCAAAGCAAATCATTTGCTCGAGATCTCGCCATCGTTTCGCCACAGATTTTGTGGAAGGAGGTTGGGGAAAATGCAACGGCGTCTTTCTAAAAGCTCACTTGTGCAAAATATGTGCGAATGGAAAATGACAGCATCATGAGCTTGAAGAAAGTCAGGTGAGACCCTGTTGCATGCAAACCGCATGGGGGCGGGGGAAAAAAATCCCACAAATCAAGCGGAGAGACGCAAGTAGAGCCATGGGTCCCTAACATAGAGATCATTCCGTCATCATCGCAATCTCAGCGGATGCAAAGGTGTGTTTGAACACTTGACAAGTGAATTGACATGACACACCTCAAGTGTACGGGCATTCGATTCATAATGAAGATGTTACAGAGGACACAATTATATGTGAAATATACGCCAGTCATCTTTGACAGAATGATGCCACCTCTGCAGCCTCATTAGGCAACTCGTCACACCTTCTCTTTTATTATTACTTTTTTTTTTCCCCAACCTTCCCAACCTTAAAAGGGTGCGGATGCACATGAGCTGCTCCTACCTGTGCACAGATGCTTCTTTCCTCTCACGGGTCCCCGAACAGATGAGTTGCCGCCTCGTCTGGTGTGGTCCGGGCTGCGTGGTTACTGTGCGCAGCTCGGTGCTGTGCTGATGCTGCAGTGATAGAAAAACACACCCTCCTTTGGCCGCGCTCGCCCCCTCCCCCTCATTGGCTGCCTCTCGGAGGTGACATCACCCCTTCGTCTGAGCCTCCGCCTCGGCCTCGGCTTCGTTCACCTCACCATCTCAGTGTGTGGATGCCTGGTCATCTCCCTCCTTTGTAATGCCAACACACGCACGCTCACACACACACACACACACACACATGTGCCTGTCCCTTAGTCGCCTCCTCATCCTTGCATAGAACCAGGATTAGTATCCAGCTGCTCTTATTCCTGCACTGGCATCCATCAAAGAAGTAGCACACGCTGAAAGAAATAGCACACTCCCTCTCTTCCTGTACGGAGTGTGAGTTATGAAGTTATGAATCCCCACACTCTACTTCCAGGGGCAGAGCTACAGGGTGGTTGTGTCATTCTGTGCCCACCCCCTGATAGCTAGATGAAATTTTAATGTGGTTTTTTTTTTTTTTTTTTGTCTATTTGCCACTGTCTCGTGGATGGATGCAAATGACACTTCCACAAGTTTTTTGTTTGTTTTTAATATAAACTGGATACTTAAAAACTAAATCGACAACTGACCTGAATGTAAACTAATAAAATATCTGTTGAAGGAAGGAACATTCCATTCTTACAGTCAACGTCAACCAAATCATGCCTTTCGCACCATAGCACGGAAACATACCATCAACAGTCGTGCACAAGCACAAAACATAGAACTAGGGAGAATAAAAAGACTTTTGTGTCATTGTGCTTTTTAGATGTTTTGAATGATTGAGCCATTGATCGTAGTATGCCAAATGGCATCGGTTGTTGGTAACAATGGGTCATTCGGATTGGTTGTTAGCTAGCAAATAAGTGCATGAGCCTGATGTAGACTGTGAGATAGTACACATGGATGTGTGATGGCCATTGATTTGGACGTGTGTGAATTTTATTTCATGAAACCCTGATTGTGGATGCTATGATAAAGAATGATGCATGGACACCCACGCCCTGAATAAAATTCTGCCTATGGCCCTGTCTATTTCACCAGGTCTTTTCTTCAGACCTCCACAAAGACACGGACGTGTTTTGGTTCCTTTCAGTACAATTAATGGCACGTCGGGCAATGAAAGTTACGCAATGGCACTGAATGAAAATGTGAGAGGAACAAATGTGCCGCCTCTTATCTGTGCGAGAGAGGAGTTGAGCTGATTTCTGGGTCTCTTAACGGCCTCCTCTGAGGCTGCTGTGGCCGCTGTTAAATGTCGCTTGGCAACCACAAAGAGCGGATGATGATCATCTCTGTATTTTTGTGCAACTGCAAATGAACGGGCAACATTATGCACACCTGCACAATGGCATGTAAATTTGTAGCTTTTGATCATTTGAAATGTGTGGCCGCACAGGGCAGCAGGGCATCCCCACTCCCAAAGGGTAGGGGTTTATGAAACACAGACACACACACACACACGCGCACACACACGCACGCGCGCACGCGCATGCGCACACGCACGCACAAGATTTATTCTGTGACCACACTTGTAACTCAAAACACTTGGATATCAAATCATCTTTCCTAACTGAATGAATAGAAATGCCATTCCAATCCAAAAGTGTTGATAATGTGTGTTATTCTGTAGTCTTTTCAAGTAATGGGGGGGGGGGGCAAGCACAGCCCCCTACGGCCCGCCTAGGTGGTGGGTCTACATGCCCCTGTGCATGTTGTGTTTGAGAGGCACATGACAAGCAGGCTTCTGCAGAACTGGAACAGCACGTGTTACAAACATGGCGACACCCAATGTTGTTTTGACAGTTTTGCTGCTTCAATTGATATTAAAATTTCTGTAAAGTAGTAATAAAGAAAACACTTGGTGCTCGGGCTTCTAGTGGATGGCAGCTGTGGCTCCATTATTTGCACTATTTGTGGCCCCCGCATGATCTGCGGCGCATGCGCAGAAGGTCGCCAGGTGCGGCAACTACACTGGGACAAAATAGGTGACTTTCAATATATAACTGAAGTAATGTAAAATCTTTTTAAATTGTAAATGGAATTCTATAAAATATGTAATAAATAAATATTTACACTTAAACATTATTTTTTCGGCACAGGCACAGGATTTCCAGTGAAACTCGCCCGTCCTGTAGAAGGACCATTCACGATCACCTTGTTATCGGCAAGTTTAACAGTGCTCATATTTGATTTGAATTTCTTCTCATTTAGAACAGCCTGTGGAAAGTGGAAATTTGTGACAACAGTTCGAACTCTGCCAGGTACGCAGACATTCATTTGTGACACGTTGCGAACGCTACACCAAATGGTGACCAAGTACAAAAGTCTTTAATAAAGAGGCAGCTATTTTGTCAAACGCATTTGGCCAGAGTAAGACAAAGATGGTGGTAGAGAAAGAGCACAGCAATAATGAGTTGACTCGCTCCACTGTGTGCATGTGTGTGCCACCAAGCATCGTGCACTGCTGCCACGCTTGTGCCAGGCAAAGCAGACAAAAGTTGCAGAGGGCGACAGACGTTTTCAGGGGAATAATGATTGATTGCGGTGGTCTGAAATTGGTGAGACACACAACCAGCAACTATCGCGGAGTTCTACAAATCTCGGTCAAAAAGATGAAAGTCAAATACGTTAGAAGTGAATTGAAAAGGACGATAAGGTCAATGCCACAGTTGCCCAAAACGACCAGCACTGGTAAAGACATTTTTTTTTTTTTACAGTCACCTGGCAGTGAGTCAGTTGTGTTTTGTGCTCACATTTTCTGTCCTAAGAAAGTGAGTGAGAAGGAGAGCATAAATGCTAGAACAGCATCTCAGTCTGATACTATATGATGACATTTATCTATTTTTTTAATGTGTTAAAAAATATATCAGTGGTTCTCAAAAGAAGAAGAGTCTAAGAGCACACCGAGATTGAAGGAGTACATATGGACGTACTTGCGCATGCTGTATGGCTTTTTGTTTTTTTATGACAGATGGTCATGATCCATTCGTCCACTTATTATCCATAACCAGCAGCTGGCACAAGAGAAAAAGAAGCAAATGACCAGCAATAAAGCACAAAGTCAGAAAAACTGCAGTAAATAAGTGAGGTACAACGAAGTGATTGCACACATTTTTCTAATTCCACACGAGACGTGTAGTTGGTCAACAGGAAGTGGAGGAAGTAATCAAGATGTTTCAGTGAGTCATTTCATGTGATTTGTCCTCATTTCAAAAACAAAAGCACTCAGCGCTAAAGGGCAGCTAGCATCCTGTACAGAACAATCGAGGGCAAGTACTTGTGCCAAGGCCCACGTTGAAAACGCACATTTGAAGTTCCAATGTGAGAGAAGACATTTTGCATTCATCACTGGAAACCTTTTAGCCCTTCCACTGGCCTTGCCAAAGCTCTCAACTCATTTCCTTCTTTCCACCGACTGAATGAGTTGGAGGGGGATGGAGGAGAAGGCACCCAATGAACAACTTCAAGCCAGGAGGCGAAGGGGAATCAGAGGGAGTCAGCAAAAGGCAGGCAGAGACAATTCCATCAGCTTAAAAGGCGAAGGGGGCTGGGGCAATATCGTAAATGGCTGCAGTGTGAGGACGGAAATTGACGAGAGGTTGTTTGTGAGAAGGTGGAGACACGTGTTGGATAAAGGAAACAGCTGGGCTGAGACAAAATATTGCTATGGCAATCGATGGAATCATTACCTGTCTCGGTACATAATACGCCAACATCAGGTATCGAGACGCATACTGGCTGACATCCAACGACAGCATTCGCTGATGACTTCTAATTAGTCGAGCTTCACTCAACCTTTACACAAGGTTAAAATTGTGAACACGCATGGGGGTAAAAGCTATATGTAGTTGAGTATAAAAAAAAGGAGTAAAACATGATGGATGGATGGTTTTTTTTTTTTGACTTGAGATTACAAATTGGAGATACGAGCACTGTAAGGTGACAGTGACCGTAAGTCACAACAAGCAGCACCTTGGCAGATAGTGAACCAAAAAAAGAGGCTTCAAGCTGCTCGCCGCGACTGTCACACAAAACTAACTTTAACTTAAAGTTTATTTATCTTAAGGCTCACAATGCAAAACACCATAGGGAGGCTAATGAATAGCATTGGCGTCTGGCATGGTGTTTTGACCCTTTAAGTAACGCATATTTGAACAAAGGACAGGCAGGCATATATTCTTTATCCCCTGAAAAACAACAACAACATTACTACAGCTTATTGAGGTGTTGTGACCATCATGTATCATTATCAGTATGCCTGTATTGTACTGCCCCCGTGTGGCCAATGCGTACACACCAGAAGGAGCTGCACAATCACAGACTACGTTCACATGCAGTGAAATAACCCTTTTTAAAATCCAAATTTTGGCAGTATTTAAGTTTTTAAATGCCATGTAAACACATGAAAAAACCCGAACATTCTCTTATTTGGGTTTTTAAAAACTCGATTAAAACACCTTTGTTAGCCCCTTTTCGAACCCGAATATTTTGTTATGTGAACAGAATCGGGTTACCGCCTTCGAACAAGGCATTGATTTGTGTTTTGCACCTGCTCTGGCTCTATACGCAAGGAATTTCTCAGGGGCGTTTTTCTATTGTTTTTTTTTTTTCATATACTGCCTGAAGGAAAGCCACACGCAAATGTCCAATTGAAAGCAGAGTCAAGAGTGCAGCAGCCACGCAGCACAGACACGGCAGCAGCTAAAAGAAGGCATGCGACGAGGAAGCGAAAGCTGAGGAAGGATGCCATCCGTCTGTCGGTCCATCCGCTTGCATGCTGCCGGGGGTGCATGGATCGGCTTCAAGTCGTTAACAGGCCACAAGGTCACCCGCGTGTCTCTGACCCGGCGTTAATCACTCATTAATTGAAGGGAAATGACTCTGATTGAGTTTCCCACCCTGCTTTCGGCTGGCTTCCCTCTGCAGCCGACATCCCATTAAGCATGTTAACTGTCGTGCAAATAGTCAACTCGTGCAGCCCGCTTTGGGAAAAGCGAAGCGTGGCAGAGGAGATCAAGGTCGCAAAAAGCAAGAATGCTTTCATTTTAAAGCAAAAAGGGGAAATGGGCACAGTGCAAATATGTTACTATTGACTCTTCATTTTTCTGAAAACTTTTTACTATTACCCCCTGATTCCACTCAAACAGCTCAATATGTTTTCCAACCTCCATAGATGAGGATACTACATCAAAATTGATGGAAATAAAGAGATGGAAAGTCAATTATGGTGGAGATCTCAACTGACTGATTAATTGAGATAAGGCATCCACCCACCCACCCATCCATCCATCCATCCATTTTCTGACCCGCTTATCCTCACAAAGGTCACGGGGCGTGCTGGAGCCCATCCCAGCTGTCTCCGGGCAGTAGGCGAGGGGCACCCTGAACCGGTTGCCAGCCAATCGTAGGGCATACACAGACGAACAACAATATGTGCTCACACTCACACCTCGGGACAATTTCGAGTGTTCCATTTAATTATTGTGAGATAAGGCAGAAAAACAAAACAAGCACAGAAACAACATGGAGGAACCTGAATCAAGGCGCAATGACGTCGTCTGCAACACATTGGGCAAAGTAAAATATCCAGCCTCATTTTAAATCATTGAGGATGTCAGCTCCAAGAATGATTAGCAATGAATAATTGTTGAGGTGTTCCATCCACACTAAAATGTGTGCGCTGTTTGACACGACTGACCACCACAGCTTCAGACAGACATTAGGAACTGGACTCCCTCAGACATTAGGTGCCTGAGGGAGTCCAGTCAGAAGATTGTTGCAATAATCAATCTACTAGAAATAAATTGATGGCTACGTTTCTCCTGGTCTGATTAGAGCATGCGGCTCTTCCGTCTGGAGATGATTTCCAGCTGGACGAAGGCTGTTTTAGTGATTGATTTGACATGACTGCTGAAAGTCAAGTCTGAGTCAATCAGCAACCCAATATTTCCGACTTTGCCTTTGGTTTTTGTTTTTAGAGACATGTTTTAGAGAGTCAGTCTAGTGTATCGTCCCTTCCAAAACGCAACAGGGAGACTACTGTAGCATGCAAAGATGTTGCAGATGTAAATAGGCCGGCAAGCGCCGGTGTAATAAAGAATGTGACCTTTACAGGAGGCACAATGTCATTTCTTCTTTGATTCATCATTCAGGTGAGAGTCCAAAAGGGCAACCCCTCGTGTGCCCCCACCAGAGACAATCTCGTTCCTGGCTGATTCTCCTCTCATCCACACACACACACACACACACGTCTCACAGTGTGACCACTGAGGAGACCTACCTCCATTTCCTCTGCTTCCTTTCAGGGCACAACAAGCTGGAGAAGGTGACGAATGATGACAGCGCGGGGATCACTTGTAGGTCTCCCCTGCCGATTTCGACTGCCTGTCATTGGACGAAGGCTGTTTTAGTGATTGATTTGACATGACTGCTGAAAGTCAAGTCTGAGTCAATCAGCAACCCAATATTTCCGACTTTGCCTTTGGTTTTTGTTTTTAGAGACATGTTTTAGAGAGTCAGTCTAGTGTATCGTCCCTTCCAAAACGCAACAGGGAGACTACTGTAGCATGCAAAGATGTTGCAGATGTAAATAGGCCGGCAAGCGCCGGTGTAATAAAGAATGTGACCTTTACAGGAGGCACAATGTCATTTCTTCTTTGATTCATCATTCAGGTGAGAGTCCAAAAGGGCAACCCCTCGTGTGCCCCCACCAGAGACAATCTCGTTCCTGGCTGATTCTCCTCTCATCCACACACACACACACACACACGTCTCACAGTGTGACCACTGAGGAGACCTACCTCCATTTCCTCTGCTTCCTTTCAGGGCACAACAAGCTGGAGAAGGTGACGAATGATGACAGCGCGGGGATCACTTGTAGGTCTCCCCTGCCGATTTCGACTGCCTGTCATGAATAAAACAGAGTGGATTAACAGACAGGAAGACAAAAACAGCATCTTTTACTCACATTGGAGCGGATTACAGTGGTTTGTAGTATTATTATTCAGCAGGCCTCACCTTTTCCCTTGGAGGAGATTCAAGAAATACTCAAACTGAGTGGATGAGGAATTCTGCAAAGCACGGTTCAAGTCAAGTGTGCTTTCTTCACTGCAGAGGATCTCTTAGACTAATTAAACTAATGAATAGATTTTGTCCCTTTGCCCTCACTTTTTATTTTGGCGGTATGCTGAAAAAAAAAAAAACTTTCCAATTGCAGGAGTGCAGCAACGTTGAGATGTCTGCTAGAGAAAGACAGCTGCAGCTCAATACATAAAGCGGAGAGCTTGTTGGCTCACACACAAAGCACTTATTATTCATGAACTCCGCCCGGTTTTTATAAATATGCTCCTCAGTCGTGGAGATATGGTTACTAATAAGACATAGTGTCTCTACTAGTGCACCAAATTAAATTGTCTTAAAAGTGAGAATGAGGTGCATACTAGTCATTAATTTTTAGCTGGGTCTCGAGGAGATGGAGTAAATGCTCCCCATACCCCCGCCCCCCCTACAAACTTAATTGGAGTTCACCAGTGGTCGATTCCATTGATTGGACATGATTTAGAAATGCACAATAAGTGTCCCACAGTTGACAGTGTATGTCAGAACACGGGCCGATCATCAAGTCAAATCAAGTAAGACTTTCTTGTCAAATGCGCTGTAGATGAAATTTCTTCCCTCCCAACCAGCCAACAAGAGGAGCCGCTGCAGGTGCCCGCGCCGCCATCAAAAGAACAGTTAACATAAAATGAGAAAATAATACAACACAACACAACACATAGGACACAGACAGTCGTGCAATCTTAACCACTTTTCCTGCATACACTTTGTTTTTTTTGAAGCAGTTATAGATGAAAGAGGAGCGAATCAAAATGTCCTTTTCACCAGTGGATCAAAGACGTCATGCTGAAAATGTGCACACGTCTGCTACAAGCTAGGTTTGAAAGCAACAAGAAGCTGTAGTGTCCATTAACGAAAAAGAGATTGGCTCACATCTCCTGTCCCATGTAAATCCGCTTCAATTCCAAGCCGCGACTCCCAGTTTCACAGACGCATCGGCGCTCTGCGCTGACTCTCCTTTCTTCTCATCGTCGGCTCCTCAAGCCATGCATCCATCCAGCCGCAGACTGTCCAACAGCACCGACCTTTTCGTTGAGCAAAGCGGGGCTGTGAAAATGCTGCCCATTACAGGCGCAAAACAAAAGCGCCCCGGGGCTGTCCAGCAACGACAGTCAAATGGCGCCAACATTCCTCCTAATCAAAATCAGTGCTGGTGCACGCGTGCTGCTGCGAAGGCGCAACCACCAAGCAGATTCTTCTTTTTTGAGAATGTCATGGCCAAAAATGCTGAAAACAATCCACATCAGGTCCACACGACGTAACAACACCACCATGTGACAAAACAAAAGACAAAAACAACAAAAAAACGCAAGGCTCTTGATGAGCACTTACTGATGGCTGCCTACTCAGGTTAACTCCTACTTGGGGGAAAAAAAAAAAATTAAATCATGAAGTCAAAGGAATTATCTGTCGTGTTGCCAGGCAGGGTTCTCTTGAGGAAGACACAGAAACGTCTACTACTTTGCAAGTTCCGATGGGCACAAGTGGGCTCCGTCATCCGTACATACGACCATTTGGAAAGCAGCAGGACTCTTCTGAGAGGTGGCCACACACCTGAACAGAAAATTTGTGGCTGAAGGGCCTGGGTCAGGGAGGTGAGCAAGAACTTGATGGTCGCATAAGTGGTCCTCTGTGGAAAAGCTAAGAGGCCCATGATCTCTCTGGATGGATGAAATGCAGAGATCCACAGCAGACAACTGCACTGCTTAAATCTGCCTTTCAGGAAAAGTGGCAAGAAGAAAGCGACTTCTCAAAATTAACCATAAAAAGTCCCCTTTGAAATTGAATGCCAAGACGTGTTACCCGGCCAATAGCAGCCCAAGAGTGAAGCAGGCTGGTGGCATCATGTTTGATGAGTTTCAACGGAAGTAACTGGCAGGCTAGGTCAAATTGAGGGAAATGGGAAACGCTGGGAAATCCCAGAAGAAAAGCTGCCCCGGAGCACTCTTGACCTCAGAGTGGGTCAACAGTCCATTTTTCAGCATCACAAAGACCCCAATAGCACACAGCCATTAAAGTGGCCTCAGGAAGGCCCTGTAAATGTCTTCGGGTGGTCCAGCCAGAGACCACACTTGTTGCGTCATTTAAAAAATACAAATGTAATTTCAGCAAACTCTCAGAATACTTTGGTACGGCAATAGAATTTCTTAATTTCCTTCAGTAAGAATAAAAACATTTTTTCATGTAATTATGCCATTTTGAGCAGAAAATTTTGAGAGTCGAAAGCAGCTGGGAGGTGTTGAATACTTTCCAGTTGCACTGTACGGGTTAAAGCGGGTCCTTGAGATATGAGTGTCTTGACTTGTGAGTCGTTTGATATAGAAGCCCCCAAGTGGCATTGTTTTGAGTTATAAGCAAACATTCTAGATGCAGTGGTGCCTTAAGGTATGACTAATTTGTTCCGTAATCACGCTCAGAATTTTAAAACACTAATCTCTTAAAAATCGTTTCTCTTTCAAATGAATGGAAATGCCAGCCTTCCCCAAATGAAAATTGTCATGTCTATTTTCAGGAGGAAAAAAAAAAACCTTTCCATAAAACCACATAGTATCATCAATAGAATGAATAAGACTAACCATTTTCGTCCAACTGATGGCCATTTTGCTCCTCTCTGTTACGGTTGCCTTGGCCACCTGGACATACAGATTTCATTGTTCATTGAGCTATTGCAGCTCATCTCAGCTCAATAATACGGCTCGAGTATAATGCGTTTTTCACATAAAATGATACATGATTGAGTACTTTATTGTCCACCTGCATGTGTTGCTACACAGCTTGTGCTAAAAGGGATGCACCACAAAAAGCTCATTCACATTAGCATTAAAATAGTGGACTAAAACGCTTCGTGGTTGTTTTAAATCTACACTTGTTGAGTTACAATACATAGTTCCTTGTTTTTTATGCATAGTTTGCACGTAAACCTCAGCTGGGAATGCATTCACAGATTGAAGCCTCTTTCTGAAGAAGTGCTCACTATTTGGCAAAGTGCTTTTCATTGTGAAGAGAGTTCACTGTCACCCTCCCATGCTCGTATCTCAAGTTGGCACTCACAAGTCAAAGCAAAATATCAGCCAAACAACAGCTCTGCAACTCTTACTCAAGACACCAGTGTATATGTGCGCTTCAGACGCCCACCACGAGATGGCAGCAGCTACCTTCATAGCATTCGGCCACCATATGCTCACGTTGGTTTCCTGGCAGTTGAAGGGGAATCAAATGTTTGCACTGTGCTATGGCCGTCACTGACCGTGCTGCAGCTCAAACCAAACCAGACATGGACGCTGATCCTTCTACAACCTTGTGTTACTCACAAGCGGTGTATTTGGGGTGGTGGGGGAATTTGATTTTCACTGTAATAGGGGTCCTGTGAGTGGAACTAATCTGGCACTTGGAAGGCAGATGGAAATGGAGGAAGGGGGGTGTGATGTGAGGGACAGGTGGAGACATGGAAAGTCAATGAGGAATGACGACGGTTAAACTTAAGACATTAGCGCATGCCTTCTTTCTTTATGCTAAGGGAGTTGATGAGCTGGAACTATATGGACGAAATAACCACAGACCGCATTTGTTTACCGTTTACTGTCACAACAGAATCTGCTGTGATGCATCTAATGGTATGAGCATCTTTCGAGATTCGGCAAACTTATTGGTCAAGTTAAAACACGTAAAAAGACAATAGACGCAATTTTATGCATTTATTCATGTCGCTATTCCAATCGGATTCAAAGGCTCAAGGCTGAGTCAGCAATTGAATAGTCAAAAATACTCTAGAATTTATGGTTAATTGTTTTTTTTTTTAAATCTCCTTCAGGTTTTCGCTTCAAGTGTACCATCCTTCCTTAAAAATGCCACAAAATGTTTTTGAAAAGTGCATTTTTGTGAATTTCTCAAGTTATTCATACACCCCCACAAAAAAAAAAGGCTTGTGAGGTCAAAAATTTGCAACAAGAAACCACCAACGTGTTTCCCCAAAGGTTTTATAACCATCCTGTTCACACATTCTTTTTTCTTTTTACACAGCCAGAGAAACAAAAAAAAACATTGAAACAATAAACTCCCAAACCTTTTGTACAGAAAAAAAAAATCAATCTAGATGAAGAAAATGTCTCTTATATTAGTCCACGTCTTAGGCCTTTGCCCTTTCCGTTTAAATGGGGAGGGGCCCACAAGCGTGCGCACGTGTTGTGTCGAGATCACGTTGAGACTCTGCATGTGGTATTGAATGTTCATCAAACCATTTGACTGGATGGTTTAATCTGTTCTGTATGGACTTGAAACCAGAAACTCTGGGCCATTTTACAGGTAATCCAGTATTATCTGTGTAGGGTGTGTGTCTGTGTGTATTCAAACCTGTAACTTTTGTAGTCAGATCTAAATCTGTTTGTTTGTGTGTGTGTGTGTGTGTGTGTGTGTGTGTGTGTGTGTGTTTGTGTGCGCTCGTTTTAAAGAGTCTCGTTAATTAAGCCAGCCCGAATCCCTCAGAACACTCCTGGATGGCCAGCAGCAGCATGTGTCTCAACTTCTCGTAACTCTCGTAGGCAGGGAGGTCCAGCTGGTTGAAACTACGAGCACAGAACGCACGCCATTATTTTCACATCCACATTTGTGGAGATGGCAGGCATCTTCATTTGTCAGATGCAACAGGTTTGTTTACCAAGTGTGAGCGGAGGGCAGGCGGTCAGTGGAGCGATCGTCGCGGTGGATTTGGAACTTCTGGATGCCGTTCATGCCCTCCAGAGCAGCGAAACCCTGAAGGGGAACTTTGGACGTGCCAGTGACAAACTGTAAGAACTTGGCTCGGTCCGCTTGGTCGAAGGAACGCAAGGCCCTCCAGAACCACTGGATCTTTTGGAAAAATACAAACAAGCGACTTCACATGTGGTTTACGTCCTAACGGCATCAAGATGATCAGCCTGCACCCATTTCAAGTACCTGGATGGAGCTGGACTGGTACTTGTGGTACTCAGTGTTGGCCTTGAGGTCATCAATATCGATGGTGGGCAGGCCAGAGATGAGCAGCTCCAGCTCCTGCTCGGTGAAGATGGAGATCAGCCTCTTGGGGATGATCTCATAGAAGCCTTCCAGGAAAGCGGCCAGCTGCTTGCGGATCGCACCTGCGCCACATTGACATCCAAAGGCTGATTAACACCAATAACAGAATGTTCCATCACTTGTCAGACCACACATGCGCTTTGACCACAAGGGTTGGGCGACACTGGGCTCCATAATATTAAAGGAGCGAGTGAAACATGATTAATAAGTTATTGCAGCATTGCATGAAGCACATTTCCTTTGTTCAATCAACATAAAACAAAACTTCAAAGCATTAGCATTTTGTGTCACCCCATTACGAATGAAGTGCTTTTGATGGGTAACGGGTCAGTGCGAAGGCGCAGTGGATGTATACCAGCGATGAGAGTGCCTGCAAGTGCGCAGCAAATGATCGTCACCTGATCAGTCACAGCTTCTTTCGGTCTCTATAATTGGTTGTTTATTCTTGGGAGTGCAGCATTTGGCCAAAGTATTAAAGAGAAAGCAGGAAGTGATTATGCTGAAAATTGCTAACTCCTCCCCTTTTCAAAAAACCCATTTCAGGCTCGAGGTGAATATGGAAAATCTTACCACCTACAGGTCTTATTTTATTGCATTTTTGCCAATGAGGTTACTCATGAAAAAATGTACATGAAGCACACTTACCTGTCATCTTCATCTGGCAAACCAGGTGCACATATTCTTTTTTGTTTTCTTCTGTGACCAGAATGTTTGCGCCATTTGGCTTGAGGTCTCTCACTTCGCAAACACCAAACTCTTGGACCTAAACATACAAAGAGCAGGAAAGTCTTCACATCGACTTGCCTCCCAGTATTTCAAGTGGACTTCTGTGAGTCAACCCCAAAGAGCTTTTCAAGCAACTCCAAGGCAGCACTCGTGTTTAGGCTCCCGAGAGCCCAACTTCGGCATCACAACCCACTTTCCGCTTGAAATAACTAACAATTCGAGACCTGGCACCAACCTCTGTGCTGAATGTGAGTTCATAGCCTAACGTGGACACGTCATTCTCCAACAAGTACACCAAACCCTGGAAGAAGGGGTAGTCCTCGCTCTCCATGTCAGTGTACCTAGGATCAGAAGAACAATTTAATCGCGAGCAATGAAATTATTGATTTGCTCTTTGATCGGAATCGGTGCCCCGTCACCATTACCTGACACTCTTGCCCAAGATGTGCTTGTAGAAGCTACGCGTGAAGTAGCACTCCAATAACCGGTTATCATAAACGGCTTTGGCCACCACCCGGCCCACAAACTTGAAGTAGCTCAGGTGGTTGGGGTTGCAGTGGGACGAGGGATTGATGGTGTAGGTGACCCTATCTCCGGGCGACGTGCGGAACAGAGCGTACATGGGGTTAAACATCTCTCGAGAGATGATCATATACCATTCCCTCAGAAGGCCGCCGGCATCCTGGCCCTCTTCTCCTTCAAAGACAATGTACCTGCAACACAAAGAGTTCACATGCTTCTGGATGGAGCAGACTCAGGTTGTTGTTGTTGTTTCAGTAATGGAAGCATACAGCCTGTTCTTCATGTCCTCTGGGCTCTTGCGATGCAGCTCTCTGTACGAGTCCTCAAACACATGATCTCTTCTCACATGCACTGCCATGTCCTCTTTCCTCAGACCTTCATCAAGGCGTTCAAGCTCCTGGCGGAAATACCTGCGTGATGAACGACAGGCCAGCGACTTGAGAATTGCCAACTTAACGTAGGTCAAACAAGGTCAAAATAATCTCGCTTACTTCCGCTTCACGTCAAAGTCCAGGATACGTATGTAATCAACCAAGACAGCAAAGGGTCCATCAGCCAAATGGGTGGTGGACTGGCGCAGGATCTGGTTGAGTACTGTGCGGTGAGTTTCTACAAACAAAGACAATTAAAGCTCAGACTGTCAGACACGATGTGCAAAGCCTTTTCACTCTCCTTCACAATTAAGTGACCTATTGCTGATGTAACTCTGCTTGCATAATTTTTTTCCCCTCCCACTTTGGAAGGGGGAAAACAATAGTAAATAAAGGTGGTCAATGCTCATTGTTCAAATATTGTAATTTATCCTTCAAGAGTATCCACATTATACAAACAAAAACAATTCTTGAATTCAGAATAGCATCACCAGGAGAGGACCTCTGTTGTGTGCCATGTTGCGCTGCAATTGGCTTAGCTGAAAATCAATGAGAACGGCAGCATATTAAGTATTTCCGGGGCAAAAGTGTGGCATGCTACGTGTTTCTGAAAGCTACTGGGACGCCCTCTAGAGGACAAATACCCCCATTCTTTCAATGTTTGTTAACATGGGTTTGTGTACCTAAGTGGAGTCAATAGTCCAGAACTGGTGCTTTTCTGTCTTTTGATGAAGAAATCGAAGAAGAAAATGAATGCTTTCTATTCCATTTGATTCAATCTCTGTTTGCGTGGTTGGTTTTGTGCTCTACAAACAAAGTTGATATGATCGTGTCAAAAGAGGTCATGCAAGTCCACGTACACACGGACCTGCAGGTGCTGTGAACCAGCAAATGGCTCATTACATCAGATATGTTCGTTTGATCGCTTTGCAGAAACATCGATAAGTGGAACAATTATAAAGGCAAAATTTCATTTAACGGAACTTGATGTCACTCCAGGAGACAGCAAGTATATTACGTCAATGCTTTTGCTATACATTAAGCTAGTTTAGCGACCGGAGGTTAGCACAGTGCCATACAACAAACACAGAAACGGTGTGTGCATAGAGTCCATTCTGGCTCACCGGCAAATCGAAGAAACTTCTGGGTGTCTGGTGGCAAGTTTGAAGAGATGTGCATGGAGGAAGGTTCCCGGGAGAAGAACGGGTCAAGGGAAGAGGGTGTTGCGGGTGTGAGCGGCGCTGGGGACAGTGGCGGCGGTTCATCCTTGATGTGAGAAAGCTGGCTCTCCCGAGTGTCCCGAACAGGGGGTTTGCTCTCTCGCTCGGTGGCGTGTACAAGGAAGAACGCCTCCACAGCAGGCTGCAGAACTGAGGGACATGGAAGTGTCACAATGGAAATCAAATGCAACAAATGGCATTGCAGAAACAAGATAGCAGGGTTGCTGCCAAATCTGAGCCATTTTAGGTCACTTTGACCGATGTTATCACAAAACCGGGAAATAATTTTCATTATTCCAGATTGAGACCCTTACGGTAACAGACAGCATCGGAAGGAGTTGAGCAAATACCTCGTTCCAAACAAACTCCTCCCATCTTCCCGCGGAAAACAATGTCATTGTTTTCATAAGGTCATAAAGAGTAAATACCTGAGCCCATTTGAAAACCAATTTTTCACCAAAACAGCAGCCGAGTCAACCAATGAGGAGCTTGTCCGCAAAATAAAATCAGTTACTTTGCTTTTTTTAAACAAGTCATCGACATTCAGTCCCGCATGTTTCATCCCCTCTCCTGTCAAGTGGCGGGCGCACGCGCACAAGCACACACACAAGCATACAGCATGAACAGTGTCTGTGGACAGCAAGAAGGAATTCGCATGCTCAAAGCTAAGTTTTATGATATCTGTTACTCCTGTTGAGTGGCACAAATGGAATTATTTGCAAACCCTGATGTCACGGCGATGTCTTGTCAGATCATTTTGGATTGAAACAAGATGAATACAGAGAGCCAACAAAACACTTGTAGTATATGTATTTGAAGAAAGTCGTAATGCAGCAACTTCAAAATCTATTTAAAGCACAACCACCCCACCCAATTTCTTTAAAACATGGCAGAATATGGAGGATTGACTATTTCCAACACCTTGCAATTATAATGCTTCCCAGATAGCAATACTGCCTATGCAGCCAAGCATCAGTGTTGAGAAACGGCATTCAGAGAAATGCTTCACAATTTTTTATGAGCAGTACCAAAGTTGTCGCATTAGTTCTGCCCAGTATATTCTCCAGTTTGACAAACACAGGCACGCTCAGAGGTTTACATAATCTGGCAGCATTTGTAAAATCTGTACCATTGTTTAAATACTGTTATTGGTAAAATATTTCTTCTTAATGGGATTAAAATTAAACTAAGGCATTTCAAAAGAGCCCAATTAAATGAAGCCCCCACCGCTCAAAAAAAAAAAGATGCAATGGTCCACATTCTGTTCTATTACTTCCAAGAGGAAAACTTAGCCTCGAGTGAAACTCTTGTGACACTTTGATATACCTGGTTAATATGTTACTGTAAAAAGGCGTTTTGTGTAAAAAGAACAGGATAGACATCTTGTCCAATGAAGATTCCTCCTACCCAATACAGCATGCTGGTCATGGGACTCTTCCAGCTCTTTCAAGCATTCCCCGAGCATGTCCCACAGCTCATCCAGCAGGAGCTGTTCGCTGAGCAGAGGGAGGTCAGGGACTTTCTCTTCACTCTCGGACTGGCCATTTGCTTCTTCATCTGAGGAAAAACATTTCCAAAAAAAGTTAGCCAATGCATTCACTGCATGAATAGCTGGCCAGAAACAACTCCAATTAATACATCTGAATTATTAAGGCAATCTGTTCCTGTAAGTATAAAAGTGTAAACTGAGCCTTTGATTAATGTCCTTGTTCTTATTATGATAGAGGGGTTTGTGTGTCGCAATGATACCAGGAGGTAAGCAGTTCGCGTCATTATGCCCCAGGTGGGGCAGGGTGATCGGCAGGCAGCAGGAGCTGCAGTAAACACCACCGATCCCCGATCAGACCCTGATTGATGTTCTGTTATTCGACTTCAGAGTCCGTCATGGATTATGAGCGTCTGCTAGCAACGCCTGCCAGAATCCCCATGTCAACTCCCACTTCCGGGAGAACTTCACCCACATTCTAGGGGAAGCAGGGATCAAGTTCTGCACGTCCATTTTTGAGGCGGCCGACCACAGCTTTGACCGTTATGAGGAAGCAGAACAGACCAGGGAAAAGTGCGGCCTGGGGGGTACATCCTACCCTCAGCTGTGGTCATGAGCTGTGAGTCGTGACCAAATGAACAAGATACCAGATACAAGCGCCTTAAATGAATTTCAGTTGCAGTGTCTCCAAGCTGTCCCTTTGAGAAACTCCATTTGGGAAGGGCTCAGAGAAGAGGCGCTGCTTCTACGCATTGAGAGGCGCAAGATGGGGAGACTTGGGCATCTAATTAGGATATTTGCAAGCCTCCCTGTTTAGGTTTTATAGTGATTTTCCACTGGGATGAGGCCCAGGGATGACTCAGGACACATAGACTGTCTGCCAGCTGGCCTGGGAACACCTTGGGATCCCTGCAAAAGCGCTGGATGAAGACGATCCGTAGAAGGAAGTCTGGCCTTGCCTCCTAAAGCTACTGCCCCTATGATCTGACACCAAATAAGCAAAAGAAAATCGGTGGATGGAGATTTGTTATGAATATGGGATGATAAATCCATGTTGCTAAAAAAAATATGAATACAAGTCAATTTCAATGTGTCCATGTATAGCTGGCAAAACATCAAAATAAAGAAACGCAATACACACGTTTGTACATTTTGTTGGCATCACAGAGATTTATTCTCAAATGATAAACTAAGAAATTTTCTGCCCCATATAAATCAATAAATACACAAGAGTCCTCGGAAGACTTCCAACATTTTAAGGTGTGAATAACTCACCCAGAGTTGAAGAGTCCAGCTCCAAAGATGGCTGGTCAACATCCATCGGCATGTCATCTCGTTGAGCTCCCTGGGCCTCTGAGACCGTCTGCATTTCGGACTGTAGCCACCCAACGAGGGACGGCCAGTGACACGGGATAGGAAACAGGGAAAATAATTATCATTATATTTTAGCTATTAATTTTGACTGATCCACATTGCCATGCATCGGGACATTCCAATTGAACGGTAAAGTCACTGGGGCTTGAGCAGATCTGGGGAAAGAATGAAGCAACTTCAGCCAGCCGCCAGTGCTGATGACAAACGGGGAGTTGAGTTTGGAGCAGGCACATTCACAGCTTTCACAAACAATTATTCTGAGACAGCATATATAACAGATTACTGGCACATCCATTTTTAACTCATAAAACAGGCGCAAGTTGCAAACAAGACATTTTGATGTTAATGTCGACAATTTTTTTTTTTTCATCTGAATGGCTTAGCTTTTGATTTTGCAAAACGCAAACAAACAGCATGAAAATCCCAACTTGGCTAAAAGAATGTCAGTGGCCCACAGCAATTGAGTCAAATCTACGACCTCACGATAAATATTCAAATGTGCGCCCAGTGGGTGAGTGTGCAGATCTGTCTGCTGTCAACGCGGCCCATGCTAACCGTGGCAGCAGCAGCTGTGCCAGCAGGGGGGGCAGCACCAGCGGGGGCATGAGATGCTGCGACTGATGATCCGGCGGTGACGGCGGCCGAGGCGGAAGTGGGTGGTGGTGCCTGTGTGAGCCGGCGGGCCCGCTGACCCTCTCTCACCATCTGGATGATGGCATCAGCCTCTGCCTCCAGTTGACGGACGGCAGCCTGAATGCTGCTGGCTGAGCCCAGGCTGGATGAGCCTGGCCGTTGAGCGAGAGCGCGGGTTTATCACTCCATACCTCATCTGCACAATGGCTTCTATGCTGGATAAATCTCTCACCTATTCGCCCAGTCTGTTTAGCTTTCTTGTTGGCACGGCGTGTGTCCTCACGTAGCTGGATAATGACCTGCAACACTCGCAGGAAAAATTTCTGTGTCGATGTCTTGGAGGTTAGTGAGCTCATACAGGGGAGTTGCAGTTCTCGTCCGCCAAGCGTGCGCTTCTGTGCAGCCACAATCACAACACTTTCCGCTCCATCAAACCTGTGCCCCAAATAACAAAACACAGTTAAGATCAAGGCAATTTCAGAGTCAACAAATGAGAAAGTATCACTGAGTGTCCAAAGTTGTCATGGTCTTACCTGCTGGTCATTTTGCCCTTCAGTCTGGCAGAGATGGAAGAGTCATCAGGGGGTGCATCGGGGGAATGAGAATCTGCATGTGCTCGTCTCTGCTGCTCCAAGTTGTACTCTCGAAGTTCAGCCAATAGTGTACCTGAAAGGGAGGCAATTTTAAAATGCTTAAGGAAAGCTTATGAGGCTTTGCTAAGCAAACAAACCAATCGATAGAAAATAAAGGGTATGTGTCAGCGTAACACTGACCAATCTGTTTGCAAAGGGTATAACCAAGGTGTCTTGCTCCACTGAGCAGCAGTCTGAGCACAGTGTCTCTGGTGGAACCGTCTCCTCTGGATAACTGAAGTAAAATATTAGCTGCGTCTTCCAGACCCTCCTCTGAGCACGAATGAGAAGTCAACACCTTACAGAAAGTATAGAGTGTGAAATTAAAACAAAAACCAAAAAAAAAAAAAAAAAACAAAAAAAAAACCACAATAACAAAATAATAATACCCAAATAAGGACATATTAGTCCACAAGGCAACTTCGGAAGTGCAATTTTAACAAACCACTCGCACAACATTTTCTCATACCTCCACTGACAGCTGAAGCTGTTTCTCTGTAAGTCCAGCCGTAGCAATCTTGTCACTTTCCATGTTAATCGAAGAGCTCTTGGTTTTTGCTGTTTTAACAGAATCAATGATCATCATTTATTACCACCATTCTCAAGAGATGACAGAGATTTCTAATGCTTTCCCTGGTGTTTCTACCTGTGAAAACTGCTCCAGTGGATGTTGGTAATGGTGTGGAAGTTGCAAACATTAACAGACTCGTCCCTGAGGAGGTGCTCTGGGTCCCAGATGCCCCAGAGGCCACTGTGCCCACTGCAGCGGGCTGGATGTTTGATGCTGCTGTGCCCTGTGTAGTGACCGAGGCGGTCGATCCTGAGCTAATTATCGGATTAGGGTTGGCTGACTGTGGAGTAGCGTGGCCAGCAGGTACCTCTGTGGCCTTGATGTCAGGCAGGGCAATGGATATGAGGGAGAGCAGACGCAGCAGCTTTTCAGTGAGCAAGGAGCTTCGCCTGATTACAGGATGGGACAGCATGTTCATCAACTGACCAAGAGGGGAGGTTTCTAGGCTTAACTGGAGTCCCTCAGCCTCTGCGTTGCCCCCTAAAGGCACGGTCTTCATTGAGGCTTTTCCTTTGCGACTGACATTCATGTTGTCCAGCTTTACAAGCAGATCCCAAAAATCAGTGGAAATTCCCAGAGACTGGGGTGTGATGTTTGAGGAGCCAAAAGCGTTCTGTGCACTGGAAGCATTGGCGTTGGGGTTGTTTTGAGCCTGGGAACTAGACCTCAACCCTCCACCCATACCACCTACGCCTGAGGAGCTTGAACAAAGACGGGCCTCGAGGTCAGAGGATGACACGGAGAGATCCTTACAACGCTGCTGGGTGAAGTGGCTGGGGAACACCTGTAGTGACAGAACAGAAAAAAAGTAATTCAATAAGTATGCCTTGACTGACACAAATCTTTCCTGAAAGACATTAATGAAGCTTTACATGTAAATAAGCCAGCTTGCAGCCGTTTCCATCTGATGTACCGTGGCGGGTTGATGCAACATTTTGAATACAAATACAAAAAAAAAAAAAAAAAAAAAAACATTTGCAGGAGGACCACTGACACATTTTGTGAGACTTTAGAAATCTCAAAAATAAAGTCTGATGTGTGTCGCAAGTTTCATGAGTTTTTGCCCAAGTTTAGACTCGAGTAAATTACTTATTAAAGTGCGAGAGAATTTGAACATTGCCCAATTGAACACTTTTGTATAGTATATCAAGACCACAAAGCACATTGAGATAGTGATACATGACTGACCTTTGCTAGTTGGATGAGAGTGTCTAGCACATGTCGACAGACTACAGGCGCAGCTTGCGGGTGGATGTGTACTGTGGAGCCTCCGCCTCCCGCACATGTGACCCCTGCAGCAGCTCCTGACACACCACCTCCCAGGGTTCCAGATGCTGAGGAACCAGTAGCTGAGTGGCGGTCAGCATGTTTTCTACCAGATACCCGTTGGATCTGGAAAATGTTAGTCCGACAGCCCAAGGCCGCATCCATGGACACAGAGAGCCAAGAAAGCTGGCTGGAACTACGAGACTCCACTCTGTTTAGTAGCTCGAGGGAGGACGAAGAGCAGAGGGAGGAGGTAGCTGAACCTTTTGCCCCGCATCCTCCATGGGAGCTCCTTTTCCCACGAGAATCTTCAAGGCGTGAGGTCTCCACACACACCTCGCTCTCACTACTGCGTTGGAGGATAGACAACAGACTGCGAATGACCCACCCACGTGTCTGAGAGTGGTAGCAAAGATTCCTGAGCACACGGTGTAGACGGCTGGTGTTGAGCTTCGGTTCATCCACAAATAGCAACACCAGCAGACAGGACAAGGCCTCGTGATCCAGCAGCAAACGGCCACGCAAACGCAGCAAAGAATCCACACTGGAACTGGATGGTCTGAGGAAATATTAAGATTAGCGACCAGCATCTAAGCCACATTTGTTCTTCCATTGAAAAGTAAAAATTCATCATCAGAAATGTGTCTATTGTACCTATGGTTAGAGCCACCACCCATCTGAAATGTGCCTCCTCTCTGCACAGCCAGTCGAGTGTACTGGACGCCACGATTGCTCCCTAAGCGACTGGTGAATGCTGGCGAGCGCAGGATGGCTGAGAGCGCCGATGTTGAACTGTGACCAAAGAGCCTCTCATGCATCAGTTGCCTTTGCCGTGCCTCTTGCTCTCGGCGCAGGGCTGCCGCTTCAGCTGCGATGTCAGGTGGCATTACAGCCAACACGCTGTCCTCCATGTCTTCGAGCACACTACGTCGCAGCTCAGAGGGCAGCGTCTGGATGAAGGTAACTGGGTCCAGAGGTGTATCTCCCTGTGTGGGTTGTTGGGAAACCTCCCTGCGCTGCTGCTCGGCTCGTTGCTGGGCAAGGACCTAAAATGATCAATGGCAAACTTAGTTTAACTCCTTTTTCTATAAAATCACATTGTCACTCCTATTTCATATCCTTTTAAGTTTTGTTATCCAGTAATTTCTCACCTCCTCCTGTATGGCAGGTGGCAACGCAGCCAGGAACTCAGGGCTAACCTCCGTAACCCCAGGCCCTGTGAGTACAGGCGCAGTAGAAGGCGGCAGGCTGGTAGCAGCAGCTGAGCGTGATGGTGGTCTTATTCCCAATTGATTTTGAAGCACTTCTCTTCGAATGTCCTCAGGAAGAGCTGCCAGGAAAGATGGATCAACACCCTCAGGAAGACTGATTCCTGCAAAGGCAAAGAGAACACCAGAGCAACTTTGAAACTTCACAACTATGATGTCATGTGTTGTGGGATCAGTAGTCTGCATGTGCATATTGGGGGGGAATAACCACCTGTACCTGCAAGTGGGTCTTCTTCCTCATTGCTTGTGGATGGGAGAGGATCTTGGATAGCCTGGGATTGGCTGTCAGCACTGTCACTCCTGATTATTGCTTCAACAGCAGATGAAACCGAAGTGGAGCTAATCAAATGAAGACAGTTTCTTAAGAAACATATTTTTTAAATCAACAGAGATGGAACATTTGTAAACAAACAAACAACAACAAAAAACATACTCTGACTCTGCATTGGTCTGCCTGTTGGTCAATTCACTCTCCCCACCGCCAGACAGGTCCTGAGACACAAGGACAGTCTGGGCAGGGTTGGAAACAGCTTCATCTTGTGTGGCAGAAGCAGGGCTGCTGGTGTCCATTGGTGACCCTTCCAATCGTGACACACCCACTACAGGAGGTTCTGAGGTCTCCACCATATCCGGGCTTGAGGCTGAGGGAGTTTGCCAACGGTAAGAGATTGTCATAAAGTATTCTATTCACTGTCAACCTGAGTTGAGATTGTGTTCTGAAAACTTGACTGGTTACAACTAAGCACTGTTGATTTAAATTATGAATGCACCCTTACTCATGGATAATTTGTAAGAGAGTTAGTCTACCTTCCCTGCCTTCTTCCAACAATTCTCCACCACCACCACCACCTCCTACGGCTCTCTCACCGATTGTGGGTGCTGGGGACATTTCCATCTGAGATGCTTCTGCTTCACTACTAGGCCTGTCACTTGCAGACAAGGGCGGCAGGCCTGCCAGAGCCGCCAATGAGCCGGCATGCGACTCGGCCAACAGCAGGCCAGCTATCGGTTGGTGGACCTGTTGATTAATTGCAGTTTCCAAGGAAACTAGGGCCTGTTCATGGGGAGCTGGGGTAGTGGGAGTAACCTCTCCAGAAGGGGGAGCAGTGAGGAAGCCTTCTGACAGTCTGGGTGGGTCCAGACAAGATACTGCACCTCCTTGAGACTGCTCACCCTCTAAAAAAAAAAAAAGACAAAAATATGGGAAATCACAGTGTGTTTAGATATTAACATAAGAAAAAATAAATTTTATATATATATATATATATATATATATATATATACACACACACACACACACACACACACACACACACACACACACACACACAATTCAACAGTGAGGAAAATTAGATGAAAAAGGTGACAAAACACACAATAGGACCGCTGACTAATATTTCTGATATTCTGGAGAGTGACATTAGCACAAAAAAAAAAAAAAACATGGCTACCTTCTGTCGCACAGCCTTTGAAGCCATTACAACTGTTACTTAGAAATTAAAAAAATACTTTGGTAAGTTCTAAATATCAGTTCATCACAAACTGAGCCCATTCAGAACAAACAAGAAATCTGATTCTGGTGCATTTTCATGTACAACACTGTTGTCCAAGACTAAATGAGGAACACTTTTGCTATTCATTGACTATTTTGTGAAGTACATTTTTGTAAGTTACTTCCAGGCACTTGAGGCAAAGGTTTTATTAAACAAAAATATGACAATCTAACAAATGAGCAAATTGTTTCCTTTTTTTTTACTTAATCTTTTTTTTTAAATTCACATCGTGCATAGCAGCAAACTATTAGCTTGTCTAGAAACATTTTCAGTGGGGCTATTTCAAGAACAAATGTAAGTTTCACTTTGAAGTTAGATTTTCTGAATGAGCTGTGTGGTCCTTTGGCAAAGCTGTTTTTAAAAATCTACTGTATTCTCATTTGGACATTTATTGTGCAGATCAAAAGTTAAAATCAAATAAGAAATGTTAGTGAAAATAAAACATTACTGGTATTATATTTATTAACTTATATTTAATATATTATATGAATATACTTTGAACCTAGTAGGCGACATCCAAGAAGAGTTGACAATGTTATAGCTGCAAATGATGGACCGACTTCGTATTGAACCCGATGGATTAATAATGGGATGTCAAATTCATATGTGAGTCAAGGAAGGTGAGCGAATACCTTTAGTAATATAGAGCATTTTGACTCTCTCTTTCTTGAATAAATGTACCATCACAAGCCACAACATGCTGACCACTTGCACAACGTAAGTGTTGCATCAATTATACTGTCTTTAGAAATGTAATTATTTTTATCAAAACTGAAGTGAACTGCATCACACAGAGCTTTTCCTAACATTTCTTAAATCTCCTGAGTAACTATATTAGAGGTCACCAAAATAGTAACTGACAGCTCTCATAATGAGAGTCAAAGTCCCCATAATGACCCTGGAAAGGGTTCCGAAGCCAACTTGTGTCAGAGAGCAGCCATCATGCTTTCTTTGTAGATGGCCCAAATGGTTTCACATTCAATTTTAGGCGAAAGTTTCATCTAACACATAAATACAGGAGGAATATCAACACGTCAAATAATTCTACTGAGGAAGGCAGTAAGTTGTATAGTTATCTCCTGAACGGGGTGTACAATCCTGTTCCCCAACAACAACACAACTTACTACCTCACCACAGCACAACCAGCTTCAAAATAATGAGATGCATGTATTCAGAGAGCAGATCTTTTCCTGCACATGATATGGCCAAGATGTTGTGGCGCTGCCCTAAGAAAGACAGTAGACTGTATAGTTATCTCCCAGATCTGGTGTGATCCTAAAACTATACAAACTACTACCTCATCCCAGAGCACGCATTGCTGACTCCTGATGCCTTGTGATTTCTTTCAGATGGAACCATTTCAATCAAAAGAAAAAATTGTGAAACCTTTTCAACAAGTCAGTACCTGCAGTGTTTTCTGCGCCATTAATTGTCCCCAATCCAGAACCCTACAGACACGAAAGCAGAAAACAAAGAAAACGTGACTGCTTGTTGTTGCAAATTAATCAAGTCATGTCCGGATGTGTATTATAAATTCAGCAATGCATTGCAATGTGCAAACCTACCTGCAAGCTCTGTTCCCGGGTCTGCTCTGCTCCAGAGGCCCTCCGCTCGTTTTGCTTGGTCTCTTCCTCCTCAGCCAGCTGGCGCCTCCGCTTCTCCCTCCGCTCTTCTAACTCCTCATCTCGCAGACCTTCCAGATGCTGCAGGATTGGCACCTTCACAACTGAAAACAAGACATATAACCACTTCATTTTGGTTGATGCTATTATTTAAAGACTATGCCCAAATGCATAGTCTTCAATCGTCGTCTAATCATCGACAAATTCCAACATAAAATTATGCATCCCTCATCTTTATCAAGTTATTAAGAGCATCGGTCTCCGATTCTTGTCTGTTCGCCATCGCAAATACACTCCAGAACATTTGCAGACGAGTAATTCTATTTCAGGATCAGTCTGGGTCTCAAGAGCACTTTCTAAATGGTCTTTGTCTTATCTCTGAACCGAATGCATTTTTACTCGGTCTTGTCCTGGTCTCGGACAGGGCGAACTCAGGATTTTTGACCAAGACCAGTCAAGACCAGGCTACTGTGATCAGTGAGAAACAGGAGAATGCAGGTGCTGCACTGCCTTCCCAGTGTTGCCTGTAGTGCCATAGAGAGTGGATGAAGACAACCAGAGACACCAAGCACCAGAAAAATTGTATACAATGTAAGGTTTGCTTCATTGTACTATTTAGCTGAATTTGTTGTTGTTGCAAATGTAATAGGGGAAAAAAGAAGATAGTGGTCATTTTGATCAGTTTTATTTTTTTCCCTTTGATATATACAGTCATGGTCTTGTCTCGGTCTCGACATTCAAAAGTCGTGGATCTTGTCTTGGTCTCACTACTCCAGTCTCGATAATGTCTTGGCCTTGGTTGGTGTGGTCTTGTCCACAACACGAATGGTGACACAGCTTTCAATGCAGCAGCATGCTGAATCATGTAAGCATCATCACTTCAACATTTTTAATATTTACCTGCGACACAATCGTGCATGCTTTCAGCATCCAGCACTTTACACTCATCCGTCCATCTCGTTAAGGCGGTAGGAATGCTTGAGAGGGTGCCTAGGCAGAAACAAAAATCCAACATGAAACAGTTACAGTAACTTCTTAACGAAAAGACCATACAACAACAACAACAAAAAAAGCTTGAGTGATCTCACCCGCTTGACCCCCCGTGCTGCTCTGCTCATGGAAGAAGTCGTCAAATTCGTCATCGGAACGAGCAATGATGTGGACATCCTCATTTCCGACCAAAAGACGAGCTCGACCACGAGATTGCAGAGGCAGAGAGCTGGACAGCTGTAAAATGTCTGCAGCAGCACTGGGGCCCAGCAATCTACATGTGGTTAAGGAGCGGAAATGTTGACAAACTAGAATACTGCTGCTCTGGAAGAGCTCAAACATCAATAAACAACTCAACTCTTACCTCTGCAGGATTAGTGGAGGGTTGGGCTGGCGGTTTCCAGGGTAGTGGACGTGGATGGTGTGCCCACTGTTGGCAGTGAGCTGCCTAAGCGTCCGCTGGCTGCGGCCCATGCCTTGTGCCAGGCGGCTGCTTGTGCCTGCTACGCCTAGGGTGAGGGAACCGTGGTCAGCGTGGCGCACCATAAGCGGGTGGGAGCTCGGGATGTTGCCTGGCGATGGAGGGATGTCAGCTGATGGAAGAAGAGAAAATGTAGGTAGACATTAGGGAACAGATCTGCAATATAGTTTAAGCATTTGTGTTAATGACGTTTCCCATGTCTATGTTAGCAACTAACCATTTCTGATTCAAATATTACAAGTGAAAACAGGTCTGTCTCCTAACCATTGTTGGAGAACATGTTGTCAAACTCGATGATGAGGTCATCATCTCTGTCAAATCTTTCAAAGCGGATATGAGGCGCAGCATTGATGTCAGGGAAATCCTCATCCAACTCCATCTCTGAACCTTCGTCATCATCATCCTCATCTCCTTCCTCATCATCCTTGAGAGCAAGTGGCAGTCATAAGTTTATTTACAAATAACACTATTTGAGTCAACACTTTATAAAGCCATATATTGCTCCAAACCGGATCCTCTTCCTCGTCCTCCTCCTCTTCCTCCTCTTCATCCTGGCTGTCATCATCATCATTGCTGCCACTAGAGTCTTCCTCTTGTGTGTGCTCCTCATCCTCTGGTTCCAGGATATTCATAGAATCTAATCATAGAGGCGAATTGTAACCAGAGCACATTTTACAGTGTGCTAATTATTAAAACAGTCTTCTCCCCACACTCACCTTCTCGGTTTGCCTGAAGAGTGGATGCCTGGCTAATATTGGAGGGGGCCTCTTCCATCAGCACATCTTCTTGAGATTCATCCTCAGCACTTTGCCCGACTGAAATACAACATGAAAATCGGGAAAGAATTCTTTGCTTTCTGATCATTTCACCCGCACAAATAAATGCGGACCTCTCATTAAGGCTTACCTATGATTGTACTATTGACAGTACCGCCATCTCTCTCGAGTAGCTCATCAATCAGATCCACCAACTCATTCTCCACCTTCATGCATATGTCAATATCGTCATGGCATGGGCAGCAACTCCATGTTGTTTACATGATGCAGTGAAATCTAAGTAAATATCCTGTACAAAACAATGCTACTCACCTGCATAGCCTGCGTGCTGAGAACCTCTGGTTGACCAGCAATGACCACCGTATCACCCTCTGTTTCTCCATCCATCAAGTCACTGTCTGCTCCCTGCACCCTGTGGTTGCCCTCAACTGGTTCCGCTTCCCCAGATTCTCCTGTAAACAGATGCCAGAGACATCAGTAACATATCTTTCCAAATCTGGCAGGAATTCAATAATCAGCATCCTGTGGCGGGAGGGAGATAAAGCGATAGAGGGCACAAAAGCAGCAATTTAATCAGAACTGGATGATATTTGTTCCCAAAACTCAACTAGTGTATGTATTTTATGTGGGCAGCCTGTCACATATGTGACAGAGTTTAATCATAAGATAGTCTGCTGTGTCTTCTGTGAACCAAACCATCTTGTGTGCCAGGTTGAGTTCGGGGATACCTTGATCTTGCGTGTTGCTGTTGCTATCCCTTGCAGCACCCGCTGTGTCATGTTCGGTCTTGTTCTTGTTGGAACATCCTTTACTCCCAAACAAGTTGCTGGGCTGATTAACAATGCGAGACAGAGTCTCCAGAGGCTTAAGGGCAGCATTCACTGTGTTGGCCATGTTGGGGCTAAACAAGATCAAATGTAAATTATTAGGAATTGCTCAACCATACTTTACAGCAAATGGTGTACACAAAAATACCACCTAAACTTATACAAAGGCTTATTTGCTCTGAAAATCTTTAGGGTTTCCGCATTTTAATCCAAGTCACATTCAAGACTAATTCCATGTGACCAACTTCACAATGTTCCCAATTGCTACAGTACATAATGCACATCTCCCGACTACAAGCACATCTATTTTGTTGGTTCCGTGATTGTGATTTTTCCACAAGAGTCATTGTTTAATTTTATTTATTTCTCAATGTTAGTTTGTTTTGAGACTGGTTCAAAATCATAAAATCTTACTTATACATAAGTTGACCACCTCCATTGTTTCAACCACCAAAGTTGGTCAACACAAACATGTATGCCTCAAAACTATTATTAGTTTTTCAATACTCATAACCAATGCTCAGTGTTTCTGCACTTGGGCTGAACAATTATGGAAAATCACTTTTTTCGACCAGGACATTACAATTGCGATTCGATTCGATTTCTTTTTTCTCAAGATTTTTTTTCTAATGTATTTTTCATCAATTAATCTTTACTACAATAAACAAACAAACGAAAAATCTGGTGTTAACCAAGTGGATATTGAATTTCATGAAACTTGTACTTGTTGAGAGTGATGGCACAACACAAAATCTCAAACAAACGGAGCAGGGGCTTGGGAGCTATCACCCACCGAATTTTAATTAACGCATTTCCCGAATTATAAATCACCATTTTTTTTTCATGGTTTGGCTGGGGATGCGATTTATACTCGAGCGATTTACGTATGAAATTAATAACACATTATTATATCATCATTTCACTCATTATTTTCACATTAAACCGCAAGAGGGCGCTCGAGGCCTGTGTTGATAAGTCGACGATGAGTCCGAGGTAAGCGACTCAGAAGAGGAGCGCCGCATCTTCTACCTCCAGAGTTGGTGGTGTTGAAGATTTCATTGGCTTTAGTGATTTGGAGTGACATTGATAGTTTGGTAAACTTTTTAGCGTGTTATTTATGCTATAGTTATCTGAATACCTCTTAATATGTAACGTGAACATACCAGGCACATTCCCGGTTCGTTGTTTATGCGTCATGTAACGTTAGCATATCGTTCACTTATTCAACCTGTTGTTCTCCATTTTATTTTTATTTTAAATTGCCTTTCAAGATGACATGTCTGTTCTTGGTATTGGATTTTATCAAATACATTTCCCCTCAAAATGCGACATGTTTTTACCTTCTTTATTTTGCATTTGATGGTGGGTGCGAGTTATATTCCGGAGAGATTTATAATCCGGAAAATACGGTAGCTCAATTGATTGGTACATATTTTAGCAGCTTGACCTTTTCACCTAGGAGATGAAATTGACCTTGTGGATCAAACGGAAGCAACATTTGTTTGTGCGATAAATGACAATAAAATGCCGCCAAGGTGGTAAGAAGGTCAACTTCAAAATAAGAATCGTATACCTTGACAAATCCAAGCTGTGAGGCACACGGGCCAAGTCGCTGACCAGTCCTTTCTTAAGAAATAGCCGTATGATATTATTCATGCCATTGTGTTGCGTCTTGGCTGCTGCTGTGCTATAGAAACTGGACGTGGAGGGACATGATTCCATGATGGTGCTGATTATGCACATAACTGCCTGAAGCCTGTGGGAGACAGATTGGTAGGCGGACGTTTTCATCACCAATTTTTTAATACCATCAGAGTGCATTTGTAACAAATCGCGCTTACCTAGCATGTTTTTCAGCACCTTCTGTCATTCCTAAGGCTCGACTAAGGGCAGCCTTCACCTCATTAACCAAAGCAGCCTGAGCATCGGTGCCAGTGCCAGCGGCTGCTAGGCTAGCAAGGAAAAGACGGGCCAATGCTGGGGTGTCCTTGTCCTCTGAATTTTGGGTGTGAGGTAGCAAGTGGTCGAGCACAAAAGCTAACACACTGCAATCCTGTTGGAATAGACATGTAAGAAGTGAAGAGAAAACTTGGACTAAAAGGAAAGACACCACAAAGCAGAATTTTTTTTTTTTCACCCACCTCTTTAATAAGCTCTGACTGTCCTGCAGTGTAGCAGTAAGAGGCTATTAGGGTGGCAATGCCAACATAGGAGCGCACCAGTTCAGCCAGCAGTCTCAGGATGGTGGAGGTAGGCATGAGGGGTTTGCTTGCCTTTACCTTTGCAGCTTTTGCCTCCTCTGAGCTGCTGCTTTTATCTCCCTCCTGCTCCTTTTTTTCCTCCCGCATTTCTTCAGGTGTAGAGGCTAAGGACATTTATGCAATCTATATATCAATCTCGCATAAGTTAAATGACACAATCCAAATAGTCAAAAAAGGTCTACTTTTTTTAATTAAAGGCTGCTTTGTGAGGAGACTACAATATCTATAATATCTGTTTTCACCTTCTCCTTGCGGTGTGCCAGACTGGGGCGACTCTGCCACACCTCCATCCGCAGCAAAAACTTGAGTCTAGGAAAAAGGTACCCATTATGACTTATACGGTCTCACTGCAACCAACTGAAATGTTTCTGATCATTGATAAAGCTCACATTGATATGGAATGCAGACTGGGAGTCAAAGTCGCTGCCCTGTCGAGTGAGACGGTACTGTTGGTAAACATCATCACCGACATCCTGCAAAATCTGGCAAAGGTCTTGGCTACCAGGAACAGCTGCAACACGTTCTTCTGGACGCTCAGCTATGACCACAAAAACAACAAAAAGTTTCACGATTAAGTTCAAATAACTGACACTGAATGTGATGACAGAAGGGGTGCTGCAAGTGAACGATTTAATATTTTCACAGCAAAATTTACCGATTACTCTATCGATTAATCAAACAATTTTACATTATGACAAATTATGCGTGCACGCTACAGTGTCGTACTTTAAATGTGTGGGGTTTTAGGGGACGGAGCTTGGCCTGGTGAGTGCCGTGTGCATGTAGTTGGCTGTTGGCGCAGACTGCGCATTGATTCACTGGGTATCAGTTGTCATGGCAGAAAGTGATTCAATGTCCTTATGTGTTGACTTGTTTTGTTCAATCCACTACTAGGTGGTTGTGTCTCTCGTTGACCACTTGTGGGGCATTACAAAACATTCTAACTGCAGGTTGCAGCCTGTATTGAATCAGCTCAGGATGTTTACATTTTCTGTACCGGCGAGTATCGCCATGCTGTTGCGCAAGCATGTCCTGGTTTGCAGAAAACACATTGAAGACATTTTTTCTTTTTAAATGATCCCAACATTTGGATTTGATGAGAAAACCCCTATTTTCATTTTAAATTCATTACATTATTGAGGTAGATCAAAAGACAAAAAAAAAAGGTGGCATTATAAAGTATTTTATTGTTTTTAAACAGACGAACAGATGCAGTCCTAGCATTTCACTTTCTGCCGTAGTTGAGACTAGTCCCAAATCCTACCTGCAACCTTTAGTTTCGACTACCAGGGTGAATATCACCATTTTGTTTGTTTTTGTAAATCTCCAAATAATTACAAAATAAAAATAAAATATCAGGTCCATAAAAAGTGCTTAGGTTCACATATCAAAAAGAGCAATACAAGGACTGAACACTGAACTTGCTTCAGATAAAAAAAAAAAAGAAATAAAATAGACCCTTAAATCACAGTGCTGTAAATTTGTACTTCAGAAATAACACTGTTAATCATTACAAAATAAAGTGCTGAAATAAACATCAATGACTTCTCGTAGGCTACAGAGGAAACAGCAGCAATGCTGACTTCATGCCTCGTACGCGGGGTGTACTGGGGTTTAGTTTGGCGAAGAGCTTTGCTATGGCTCACTATATTGCTAACGGTTTCGGTGCTAACGTTAGCTGTGGCTGCACTCGCGAATGGGTGCTTTGCATTGATGTGGTAGGCTAAACTTGAGCTGCTTCTGTGGTAAGCAAATTCCTTCTTACAAATTAGGCACAACACTCTACCTTTATCAATAGTGCCGTCAGGGCGTTTTTGGAATGTAAATTTTCCATTCATTGGGCCGAGAACTTTCACATGCTCCTCCATTTTCACCTCTCCGCTGCTTACCTGGCCCTCCCAACTCCAATGGCAGCCTATCATCTTATGCTAAACAAGCCCAAACATAATGACAGTCAGTCAATGTCCGCATCAGGCTGTGACTGACCATCTTTTCCCCACCCTCAACAACCCGAACACAGGAAGCCAACACATAAAAAGGGATATTATAAAAAGGCACCCCACCTACAGAAACAAAGTTAGAGATTCAAATTTAGATTAACGCAATTAAAACATGCTAAATATGACTAATTATTTAAAACATAACATGCTAAATATGACTAATTATTTGCAATTAATGCGATAATTTGACACCGCTATATTTGTTGCAGCCCTAGAACACCCCATTAAAAAGTTTAAAAAAACCAAAACAAAAAAAAAAAAAAAAAAACTTACGTTCTTCTGGCGCATGATACGCTGCCAAGGCGTTGAGCATATCATATATGACCTCCTTGATAGTTTCCGGAATAGAAGGTAGTGGGGACAATTTCAGAGGAGTCGTTTTCACCAGCTGCACGGCATTTGGCCCCTTAATACGAAGGTTTTCAAACTCGTCATCAGAGGCTACGGAAAGACAGAAAACCAAACTGAAGGAATGCAGGTCAGCAAAACAAATGGACAGCCCTATGAAATTATAATTCACCTGTGCCAGCTCCACGGGGTGCAGGGAGAGCAATGCGGACACAATTGCTGGCAGTTTCCGCAAAGCACTCTGGGTTACGACAGGCAGCCGGGCCAAGGACACGCAAGATATAATTAATTTCCCTTGAACCAAGGCTGCCTGACACCACTCCTGAGGTGGTGCTACCTGCTCCACTGGTCACTGCGGATCTCACCACCTGTAGCAACAGATGAACTCTTTAAAATATATATTGACAGAACTCACGCAGTAAGAAAAATAAGGAAAATGAGAAGGGACTCAAACCTTTTCCATAGTATGCCGAAGAGTAGCTGGATCTTCAATAATGTGTCTGAAGAGCAGGGTAACAAGAGGTGTGAAGCCATTGAAACCAGAGGTTTGTGTGAGTCCAAGAATCATTCGGGTGCTCTTCAGCTCAGCAAACATCATGGCATAGTGGTGATTTCGCGTCAAACGCAAACAGAGTCGCAGTGTAGCATGGAGGGTGTCTGGGTCCACCGGGACACTAATCATGCTGACACAAGCGCGGATGAGAACGGTGGTCATGTCGTCACTCAGGCCGATGATGTCCGAGCCTTGCAAAGAGTCCGACTCCTGGGAAGATGCGGAGCCAGAGGTCACCTCCTTAAGATGGCTGGAAACATCCTTGGGGGCACTCATTTCCACTGCCACCCCAATGTCAAGGTCAGCCTGAGTTTCTTCGGCTTTGCACCGGTCTCCGTCTTCTCTCTCAGAGTCTGTTACGCAGCTGGTTTTGGCTGGTTTGGCCAAGCGTGGAAGTCTCTGAACAGTCAACATCACTGGCCTCCGGTTACCAGTCTCTTCATTTACCTACACCAACGATTATTGTAATTAGATTAGAAAGGAACCCATATTGAAGTTCAAGAGGTTATCCCCAATTTTTGTACAATGCATTATTGCATACCTGCACCATGTTGTTAAACTGAACTGTGTATCGCCTGCGTCCAGCTGTGAAGCGAACACTGCTCTCCCCAGCCCTCCATGCAGAGTCAATAGTGCTGTTGTTGGAAGCGCTGTAACTACACCAACGGCCTGAGCGGTCATCAAACCATCTCCAGTTATTCCCATTCGGCTGAAGATACTGAAGAGAGATTACCAGTGCAATTTATTAGTAGTACCCACGGATTGTACACCACACTCAAAGCTTAACGTAGCTCACATATAGTGCAACTATCATTTATGAAGCAGCTCAATTTTTTTACCTTGTTCATTTGTGATCTGCGCTTTGAAGATACTGCCATTTTCTCATAAAAGTCAATAATCAACAAGACTGGTGTAATCCACCTGCAGACAGTGAATATTGCAGTTCATGTAGAAAAATGACCAAGTTTCAGCATTTTTGTATTCATTTGGTTATGCAGTTGTTCTTTATGTCAAAGGCTATTTGGAGCCCTTGGAAACTCACTTTGGTGTCTGTATGTCTTTCTGTTCTTTTGCTGCCTGCAGACAGGGCTGTACCACTTCAAGCAGCTTAATCAACAAATCCAGAATGCCACTCTTTTCGACCACTGTGGTACACATGAGCTTCAGTTCCTTTAGAGAAAAAAAACAAAACAAAAATGATCATTGCCTGGGATATAAAATTTGCTGTGCTGCTGTAAAAACATTCTAGTTACCTCAAATAACAACGTGAGCAGCAGAATGCGAGTGGCCAGCTTTGATGCCTGGGGTAGTGTGGCCATTTGTTTAGTCCATTCAGACACAGTCTTCGTATCACTTGTAGTGAGAGGCACAGCTGCCTTGATCAACACGTCCGCTGCATCCCACACCTAAAATACATCCAAACAATGTTCACACGATGGTTTGAATCATTTAATGGCTCATCTGCTCAAAAGTGTTTCTATACAAGTATACAGGTGCATCACCAAACTTCAAATTTGACTACCGTATTTTCCGGACTATAAGTCGATCCAGCCATAAAATGCATAATAAAGAACAAAAAAACATACATAAGTCGCACTGGAGTATAAGTCGCATTTTGGGGGGGAAATTTATGTGATAAAATCCAACCCCAAGAACAGACATGTCATCTTGAAAGGCAATTAAAAAAAATAAATAAATAGAAAACAACACGCTGAATAAGTGTACAATATGCTAACGTTACATGACGCATAAACTACGAACTGAGAACGTGCCTGGTATGTTCAGGTAACATATTAAAAGAGTTATTCAGATAACTATAGCATAAAGAACATGCTAACAAGTTCACCAAACCATCAATGTCACTCCAAATCACTAAATCCAATGGAATCTTCATCCTCTATGTCAGGGGCCCCCAACCTTTTTTGCCCCACGGACCGGTTTATGTCAGACAATATTTTCAGGGACCGGCATTTAAGGTGTGGTGGAAATAATATGGTATGAGCTGCATGAAAACTGTGGCGTTTTCGAAATATAAGGAGCATCTAATCCGGTCGCAACACTCTTATCGCTATGGCAATGTTTAATGCCTTCAAAATACGATACAACGCAAATTCAAAGTGCGTGAAAATGACGACTCACCACAGCACCGAGCTTGATTTTCTGCAACCAGACGGTCCCATCTCGGGGTAATAGGAGACAATGACACCCCAAGTGTGTTGTGCTTTATGTCCAGTCTACTTCGTAATTTTGTTTTCGTCGCCGTTGCTGCAGAAACCCCCCGCCTCACACAGGTAGGATGTCGGAAATAGCAACAGTGATATTGTGGCGATCTCAGAGTATTCAGCCATAACTTTAATCCAGTTGTCTCGACCGTACTTTTAAGGCAGCCGTCATTTGCGATCTCCAGCAGTTTTTTTACTCATTTTGCGAGCTCCTGTGTTTTGTTTTGAAGTAATCGGTCACGTGACGGAGAAGCGTGGCTTGATGTGTGTCAAGTGTGACACAGACAGATGTAACGGAGAATCCGGTAGTTTTTCAAAATAGAACAACTTTCGTTTTCCGAAATAAATAAACCGGAATTAAGGCAAGTTCTTTCTGTGCGGCCCGGTACCAAATGCTCCGCAGACCGGTACCGGTCCGCGGACCGGCGGTTAGGGACCCCTGCTCTATGTCACTTTAAAGCAACTCCACCAACTCCGGAGGTAGAAGATGCAGCGCTTCCTCTTCTACGTCGCTTACGTCAGACTCATCGTGGTTTTATCAACACAGGTCTAGAGCGGCCGTCTCGCAGTTTCATGTGAAAATAACATGTGAAATGATATAATAATGTGTTAATAATTTCACCCATAAATCGCTCCAGAGTATAAGTCGCCCCCCCAGTCAAACTACAAAAAAACTGCGACTTATAGTCTGGAAAATACGGTATTTGAACATAATAAACACTGATATGAAATAAAAAAAAAAATTGAGAGAAAGGATAAGCATAAGAAATCATGAAAATTGAAATCATTGACCTGATCGACGACCTGGCCAAGGATGAGGTCTCTGTACTCAGGGCCACTCCGCTTGATGGCAGTCATCAACAGGTCACAGAGCCGGTAGACCGTGTCAGGCAGCTCATCCAGAAGGTGGAAGCATCCAGGGAGCATAGAGTCTGTGAAGGCATGCAGCTCTTGCGGGTCCAGGGGTTCAGCCTCCATGAAGCGCTCCAAACAGCGTGCCTCCTCCTCCTCCGCTCGCTCCCTGGCTCTCCTGTCCTCCTCCTCGCGCCGACGTGCTGCTTCCTAAGAGATCATTTCATCAGCAACTTGTCTCCTGACTATTCATTCATGACATGTCCCCTACCGGCCAATGGTCAGGTTTTGAACACACTTTTGAGCAGCAAGAAAAACGCACCTCAGGGGAGTCGGAACGTTGCTCCATGCTGACTTCCTGGCCAAGTGACATCGCAATTGCTCTCATCATTTGGTCCTCTTCAGACATGGAAAGATCCTAGACCAACAACGATCAACATTGCCAGTCGCCTTAGTTGGAATGATGATTATTTCAAAAGTGTGTGCTGATTGTGTCAAGACATGATTACCCTTACTGCTCCCCCAAGGTGAGGAGGGGGATGCGTCAGAAGATATTCTGTGGCTTGCTCCATGGTACTTGTGTTCAATAAGGCCTCCATGGCGTGCTCTCTTGAGAAACCCATATCCATCAGCTAAAATATAAAATATTACTTTTATTTTGTAACAGGAAAAACCTATGTTCACAACCGAGGAAAAAATAAACAAATAAATAAATAAATGGAGATAAAATTTGTTTAATGGCTCTGAAGTACCATACAAACTCAAGAACTGAATTTCAAATTTAGATTTGCATGCTGACTCAAGTGCCTCAAAAATAAAATCTGACATACCTGTGTAAGCTGTGCCTGGTTAATCTGGGGGTCACGTCTTGGAGTGGAATTGGTTGACTCCTCAGCTGATCCGCCAGGTGGCACTCCAGCAGTTGGGGGCGTGGCTGCTGCCGTCTCTCCGCTGATTGTAGCTACACCAGGGGCTGCATTTGTTCCCAGGGAAGAAGAAGGAGCCCCCTCATCATCTGGACGTGTTGTGCCCTCTCTCTCCTTGGCCAGGCGCTCCTGGATAACTGGCTCCCCCCGCAGGATGTGGCAAAGGATGGCCAGCATGGATTCAGCCATCCTGCCTCCATAAACTTTCAGCGGCTTCCTATTCCACAGGCTGCGGATGCAGCTGAACGCAGCCTTAAAAGACAGACTTAATATTTGTTACCAACATCATGGTTGTCACCAGATTGCTATTTCACACTGTGGATTAAAAAAAAAAAAAAAGGTGTGTGTGTGTGTGTGTGTGTGTATATATATACACACACACACATACACACACACACACACACACACACACTTTTTTTTTTTTTTTTACATGTTTACTCCTACCATCCGATAATATCTGAGGATGACTGATGATGGCGGATGACTTGTGAACACACGTACTTAATAGTGCAGAGGTTATGGGTTCAAATTGGGGCTTCAGCCTTCCTGTGTGGAGTTTACATGTTCTCACCATATCATTAAAAGTGACAGTATTCAGCGATGGGCAGTCCGTAAAGACGGAAGGTCCGTCTGTGCGTCACTGATGGACTCCCAATCCACTTTCAAACACCGACAGAATAAACACCAACGTAGCAATTTTTAGCCATTAACCAAACCGTTACCAACCCAAAACGCAAAGATGAAAGATGGCCAAATGTTTTGTTGAACACTGTGATTTTTTTTTTTGTCAGACTGTACTGCTCATATCAGACGACAGGCCGGATCTGGGTCACACATGACGTTGGCATGCATCCTCGAACAGCGCAAAACTACATTACGTGCTGTTAGGTGCAGTCTCCTGATGGACAAAAAGGCCGGAGCCCTGTTTCAAAACCTCAACCTCTGAAAAGTGAGGCAAATTTGCTAACCAGTTGGTAACTGTGCCACCATCAAAGAATATGACGTTAATAAATGTGCGTTCAAAATGGCAAGTACAATGCTGACAAGACTTCGTTGCATTGCACAGCTAAAGAAAACTTACCTTCTGGGTTACTATGAGGAACCGAAGTGCACTGAACTGGGGTGTGGTTGGTGTGACCCCAGGCATCTTTGCTGGCAGTGAATGTGGAGAGTCTAGCACAGTGCTCGGATTTACCATCTTCTCCACCAGCATCAACCAAGCATCCAGAAACTCTCCTGTCCCATCTGGTAATTCAGTATGCTCCAGACCCTCAGACACAGGAACCTTTCCACCCATTGACAGGGCCCAGTTAAACGTCCTACCCAAAAAAAATACCCAAGTGTTGAAATTCATGTTATATATGAAATTAGAATCGATACAAGTTCATAGCTGTATGCTCAACTTACTCAAACAGGGCATCATGTCCACCAGAGCAGAAAAACTTTTGCAGCATGAGGTGGTATGGGTACTTCCTCTCATCAAACAGCATAGGAGATGTAAAGCCAACAGAGCAGATGAAGAAAGTCAGCCTGTGAAAGCACAAGAACACTTATGTGAAAATTACCACTTGTTAAGATATACAATTCGTGCAACATGGTCTTACCTGAAGCGAGGTGTGGGTGTATAGGGTGGGGGCTGCCAACTCAGACCCTTAGTGAGGAGCTTTGTAAGAGCAGAAGCAGTGGCTCGGGCTGCAGGTGTGGGTGTTGTGCCTGTGCTTGTGGCATGGTGGGAACGACGTTGACGTACTGGAGAGCCGACACACAACTTCACCAGCAGGCCAAAAAGTTCAGCAAGTGCCCTTCCCAACCGAGATGACGCTGAAGGCAGTCAAGACATCAGTCAAATATTACATACAGTCATTATTGCAGGAAAGCTCAATCTGTTCAGAAGCTTTGCTAAAAAACTTGATCAGCTCACCAGAGAGGAGGGGTTTTATTTGTTTAATGCGCGTCGCCATTGCAGGGGTAAGCTTGGACTTCGACTTAGTGTCTGTTGAGGTGCTTTCGTCTGTCTCCATGGGAGCCAAGCTATCGCCATCTAAACCCATGCCCTCCAATAATCCACCAGTAGAAGTCTCCGCCACGTCAGATTCTATTGATAAAAATAGATGACAAAGTGTGTTCCAAAGGTGCACACAAAAACTTTGATTTTAGCTGAAATATATGACTATGTAAACCTGTTCTCCTGGAGCCAGGTGTTGTGGTTGTCGTAGCACTATTAGAGGGTTTCTCGTCTTTGGGTAAGAGTTTCTGCATGTCCGCTTGCCCAAACTCACAGCCTGGAGGCAGACTATTAAAGACAAAAGCGTTAGGTGGGTAATAGTGGGCGGAGGTGATACAATGTAGGAGGTAATTAATTGTGCTTATACCTGTTAGGTGTGCAAAGGGAGAGCAGAACAGTACTCTCCCATACCAGTGAACAGTAGAGCTGACTCAGCTTGTTGAGAACAGTCAAACCCAATTGGGATCCCCACTGATTGACTGAGATTGCCCTGATCTCACTCTATTGACAAACGGACACATTCAAAGAATGACCAACACATAATCAAAACATCATTTGCAGGGATGGTTTCCTATTGAAACTGAGAGGGGGAGGGGCAATGTTTTGAACAACTTGGTAAACCAGAGAGAGAGAATGGGATCAAATAAACTCTGAAATCAGTATTTACCTGTCCTACGCGACAAGTGTGGACAAACATTAGGATGTAGGCGTGCGCTGCAGTAAGCGCATGTAGCAGGGGTGTGGCACGAGCGGACAATGTGGCATCAGTAACATGGCCAGCATTAGCCAGCTCCCTCAGCAGAACAGATCCACCAGGAACCTCAATTGGTCGATGTAGTGGCTCCAAAGATGTCAGAATAGTGTCAAGTTGGCACAATCCCTCCTGAAGTACTTTAGGCTCATGTGAGAGTGTCTTCATAAATGGAATGAAAGCAGGAAGTATGCTCAGGATGTCAGTTAAAACAGTTCAATTGTTTGGAGCGACTCACACAAAGGAAGAAAAGTAAAAAAGTGAGATTCGACTCACCAAAATGGACTTGCACACACCAGCAACAGCTTGGCAGGCTGCTGAAGTGGGAAAATCTATGGGCAGGTTGGGCAAACCCAGAATAGAGACCAGAGGTAGCAGGCCCTTCTGGTTCACAAACTCCTGACAGTGGTCATCCGTCGTATTGTTGCTAAGTATGGATTCCACAAACTTCATCTAGAAAACATCCATATCACATGTCGGTCATGGTTTTACAACAGTTAAAAAAGACTTACACCAAAGACTCAACACTCACCACATTCAAAATGTAATCCATTAAAGGAATAGGTATTCGCTCCTCAGTTCCCACCACCCTGAAAGAAGGTATGTGTTAAAATGAAGAATGACATACACTAAGTACAAAATGAATTTTAAACCATCCGTCGATACAAAATGTGTATCAGAGCTGCTGCTCTATTGTCATATAAACCCAGTGTCATACAGTTCAAGTGGCACTGACTGTCTGTTGCTCTCTGCTTCCCCCTGCTGCTGGCTAAATGTGTGGAGGGCCTCCTCTTCCTCTTCATCCTCACTTGAAGCTTCTTCGGCAGCATGGCTGGAGCGTGCTGGTGGCACAGTCACAGTACCATCAGCTTTCTGGATAGACGGTTTCTGGCAGACATACTCTGGAGCTCGGCCCAAATTGCAGATCTCCTCCAATAACTAAAACAACAATTCAACTTTTATTAGAATGTATAGCCACAATTATACGTCAAAAGAGGTATCTTCAAAATTTAAAGCTACCTTAATGATTGCAGTAGTGGCATCTGTCTTCAAAGTTGGTTGATGTCTCATTAACTCATCTACAGCACTTCCCAAATTTGATGCAGTGTCCCCTGCAGATAGGGACAAATGTATCACTCGAGCAAGCTACAAAGGCACTGAAAACACATGGCACCAAAAGCCAACTCACCCAATGGGTCAGAACTGCGTCGCCGTCGCATGGCAGGTAAGTAGTCAGGAGACAAGAGCACTTTGAAGAGGCGCTCAAAGGGCTGACACCGAACAAAGGACAGGAGCCCTCGGGCATTCAGGCACAACGCACTGAACACGTTAGGGAGAGATCCCAAGACCTCACGAGTAGCAGGAACCTAATTCAAGTGAAAGATTAGGAATGCACATTAAAGGGCATCACTTAACGATTGCTTGCAGTCACAGAGGTAATGTTCCCGAAGCTACATTGAGCATTTGAAATTGGTTAGAGCCAAACTCAGCTGACAAACAAGGTATTCATTTGTTTTGTTTTGAATGTCCCAAAGTAAGGTGCCATAACTCACATCTTTGATGAGAAGGGCATGGAGCATAACATCAGTGAGACCATTATCCTGCAGGGAGGAAAGCAAGGATGGCTCCTGGAACACAAACACCGTCACAACCTCGGTTGCTACAAACCCAGAGAGACAGGAGAAAAGAAAAACAGCATTATTGTTGTTCGGAAACACAACAAACAGTAACATGATAGCACAAAACAATGTCTTTCGAAGATTCTAAAAGGCTTTCTTAATAAAACATTTTCTGAAGCGCTAAAAAGAACTCACCAAGAAGGAACAGCGAGGGTCCATAGTATTCTGCATTACTGATGATGTGTTTGAGTGAGGTAGGCAAGGATCCATCCATGACTTGAAAGAAAAAAAAATACAAAAGTGACCACAGAAAGATTAGTAGCAGCAGCAAACTGCATGCAAAGGTCTTAGGTGGAGCTTTAGGCTGCGCGGTTCTGGATGTAGAGGATGACTCACCATGGCGGATGCCATCAGAGAAGGCAGGGTCTTGGATGGCTTTCTTCAGGAAATTCAGCATTGACTTTAACAGAGCTGCCCTTTGGGGAATACACTGCATGCCTGCAGAAAAGGACATGTAAATAGTTGAAATATTTCAAAAGTGTCTGTGTTGTTTTGCATCAGATTATACTGCGTGTGTCTACCTGCACGGGGCGTGTTTGCAGTGCTGCTCAGTGCTCTCTGCTCCATTTCCGGTCTGGAAGCAGAAGCCGCTGATGGCCCAGGGCTGCTTTCCATGGCAACTTCAGACGCTGTTTCATTTATTTAATCATGTTATGTTAACTGCAATCTAAATGATCAATACTATTTTGAAAAGTGATTCATTTCAGCTGACTTACTCTCCATGTCTGTGTCCATGTCTTCAGACTCGACAGCAGGCCTTGGCCTTCGGATCTTTGGCTTAATGACGAATGGGCACTCTTTTCTTGACAAGTCCACCTCATGCTGTGTGCGTCAAATGCCGGAGAAGGGAATGGTTAAGAAGGAATATTTACATTTCAATGATTGTACATGTCAAACCCCCACGCACTCTACCTCTAGTCTGCAGATGAAAATAGAAAGGCCGCTGTGTGACTGGAAGGCAGCCATGTCAAGGTTGGTGATGAGGTCCACGACCCGAACCGCTCTCGTTACAAAAGTGATCTGGTCCTGCTCATCTCCCAGAAATTTGATCACCTGCGAAGTAAAAAATCATGCTGCTGAAAAAAGGAACTCCTTTGACAAGAGATGTAGGTATACCTTTAAAAGGGCTTCCATCATTCCACAAGAGACAAGGGCTTCACCCCCAGCATCGTAGCTGGCCAAATGATAGAGGAAGGAAAACAATGCAGTTGCAAACTGATGTGGGTAAGGTTCCATCAAAGGATCTGGAAAGGAGAGGTTCAGAAGAAAGACTCCTTAGTATGAGGTGCCAAGCCAACTGCTAGCAAAGGGGGATACTCACCAATCATTGCCTGTATACAGTTGCGCACCAACACGGGCAAGAAGCCATGGTAGGAGGCAGTGCCGGTGCAGTCAATGATGTTGGAAAGCTTGGGTGTTCGCTCCAAATGGACAATGGAGGTTAAAGTGCGCAGGGATGCCGCCTTGATATCCTGAAGTACCAAGAGTTTGTTTCAAACTCAAGCTTAAAGGGCAAATCAACTTTTTTAACAATACAGTGAAACTCCTCTACAACGAAACCTATATGGGCGAAAATACCCCCTATTGTGAAAAAAATCTTCATGCATTAACACCATTCCCACTCTCCTGCCCCCCATACAACGAAAAAAAAAACCCTGTTGCGTTATACGAAATCTTTTTCTCTGCTCTTGCCTCACGAAGAGATTCACTACAACGAAGTCTAATCCAACAGCGACCTCTACTGCTTCGTTCGGAAACGGCAACAGCAACCACCACACTGGTTTACAGTAAATATTCCCATCTACAGAGTTCTTTCAAAAGGAAATTCCTTAACCCGGACTGAAAACCTATGCATTAAAATTTCGACTATGATGTTACATTAACGATCAATTCATAACACCGAAATTTCCACTACCTGCAACCCGGAAGCCATACAGAAGCACGCAATGGCGCAAACACAAGCAAGTCCCGCTCGATACTACGGAATAACTCTGTCCGCGCTGCTATTTACTCTCATTGGATACAAAACGGCGACATGTAAGTGACTCTAATAGCATGAGTTTTACTGGAATAGTGAACGATTTTTATTTCGTTCACAGCTCCGAGTTTCCTGAACGCAACATTCTCATAGCTGCTCTGCCATTGGCTTACCGAGCATCATCCTGGCCTCCGATTGGCCAAGAGGGACCTCACTGTCTATGTGTGTAGATACTGTAGCTAGATCCGTGGAAGACAAGAGTGGAATGCATCCGATTAGTTGCTCAGAGTAAATTGCTTGTGGCTCGACGGACAGTCAAATAAATGAACGTGTGTGTGTGTGTGTGTGTGTGCGTGTGTGTGTGTGTTTATATCTGAGATCAAATTTGCTACAGTGACAAACCCTCTGTTGTGAAAAATTTCTTGCTGCAAACATGATTTCGTTGTAGAGGAGTTTCACTGTAGTATGTTTCTATGCAGCCTAAACGTGGTATTCTGATGAATACAGCGCTTGTGGAATATGAATTAAGCAGCAAAATCCATCCGTTTATGCATATTTGGGGGCGGCTATTTTGCTGTACACTGAAAATGTATGCATGACTGTATTAAGTTCGCACACACCAGAGGGAACCCGCAAAGAATAAATCATAATCATGAGGCACAAATGTTTAACTCTTTTCATTCTATTTGTTATTACGATATGTCTTTAGAAAGAGCAATATCGTAGAGTACTATTTTTAAAAAGTCTGTTGGTTTTTTTTTTTTTGCGCAGGCTGGTATGGCTTCATGGCATTTCCATTTATTTCATTGGTGAAAAATGATTTGAGATACATGTATTACAGTGAAACTCCTCTACAACGAAATCATGTTTACAGCAAGAATTTTTTTTCACAACTGGGGGTTTTTCACTGTAGCAAATTTGATCTCAGATGTAAGCGCGCACACACACACACACACACACACACACACACACACACACACACACACACAAACGTACGTGTACATGCACACACAAATGTATGTGTACTCTATTTTTATTCCAATAGTGCATAAGTATGAGCACACACTTATT
>NW_017805502.1:104802-110156 GCF_001891065.2 Hippocampus comes
GATCTAGCTTCAGTATCTACACACATAGACAGTGAGGTCTATGTGGCCTCTTGGCCAATCGGAGGCCAGGATGATGCTCGGTAAGCCAATAGCAGAGCAGCTATGAGTATGTTGAGCCCAGGAAACTCGCAGCTGTGACCAAAATAAACATCGTTCACTATGTAAACCAGTGTGGTGGTTGCTGTTGCCGTTTCCAAACGAAGCAGTAGAGGTCGCTGTTGGATTAGACTTCATTGTAGTGAATATCTTCGCGAGGCAGGAGCAGAGAAAATGATTTCGTATAACGCAACAGGGTTTTTTTTTCGTCGTATGGTGGGCAGGAGAATGGGAATGGTGTTAATGCATTCAGATTTTTTCACATTAGGGGGTATTTTCGCCCATGTAGGTTTTGTTCTAGAGGAGTTTCACTGTATGACTTAAGAGCATTGTCACGGAACTCGTATCTTAAGACAACATGGGACACAATAGAAAGTCATCCATCACTTACCACAAGCTGTTTGTCTGTTATCTGTAATACATCCACCAGCTCCTCTATCAAGCCGTTATACAGAATACTATTGGTGGACTCGCCCAGTGCATTTGAATACACTGCAAAAATTTGGAAAAAAATGAGGTTTTAGAAACAGAGGCACATGTACACACAGTTGTTATTAATGATAAGTGATTAGCTTCAACCCACCCAGTATAGAGATGGCATGCAGTCTGGCCTGCACGGCCTGCAGCCTCTTTTTGTGGTTTGAAAAGCCATGAGCCAAGCGAATGTGTGTGAAAAGCAGTGTCTGCTTATCTTTCGGTATGTTGTACATGACTGTGAGCGACTCCATGATCTCAGATGGACTGTCTGAAATCTAAAAGGGGAAACAAAAGTATCACATTTAAATTAAGTATTACATTATCAATCCTGTATTGATGCGGTAATTTAAGCAGTACATACCTTGTCAAGTTGCTCAATATGAATATAGTGTAGTGTGTTGCTGCTTGTCTGTTTGGAAATTGGGGGCACATTAAGACACACATTTAATATAGACAAATCCATCTCAGGCATTCCTTTAATCATATTGCAAAGAATTCATTCATCTTTACCTTCCTCTCCACTTTTACCTCAGGAGCCGGTTCGGCATAAAACTCAAAGTGCAGTGTGGTGGCACTAGGAGGGTACTTCTGGTCAAGGTAGATAAATGGTGGTTTAGCAAAATGACTTCAATTTAATCACGGCAGAATCTTAAAACAGCATTATGAAATAGATATTTGACAGACTCTTACCGTCATGAGGAGATCTCTGCAGCACTCTGCTAGGCCAAAGCCATTTTCCTTTCCTCCCCAGCTCTAAGACCCCAATGAGAAAAAACAATATGACCTTTTCATTCTGAAATCATGCTATGAAAGAAAAAAAAAAGTTTACTCCACCTCAGCCAGATGTTGCAGACGTGCCAATAGAGGTGTTCTTTTGTCGGATCCTAGTCTTGTGATGTAGTTTGACCGCTTGCTGAACACATACAGGAGGTTCAGCACAGACAGGACCACTTGCATGTCACATGACGCCAGTAAGGTTGTTAAGTGCTGCGAAGGAGGAACAGGTGATCACATTATTAGTTATTGTGATGTGCATGACATGTGGTCACAGTCCGAATGGCAGTTTAACTTGCAATACGACATTACAAGACCTTTGTCTATAATTAATGAGTCACTGATGACTACAATATATTACAATGTATGTGGAAGTAAAACAATCAAGAAATGACAATGCTTTATATTAACAAATACATTTCTTGCATATTTTCATAGTTTGATAAAAAATGATCCACTTGAGTACAAAAAAAAAAACATCTTAGTCATCTTAGTCAGTCACAAATTAAATTTACAAATACACGTTGCAATCATACATTTCAAACAAAGGTCAGTTTTGAAGGACATGAGCACTTGGTTTATTAACACAAAGATGCATCCCAGAATCGATGCCCATTCATCTAAAAGAACTGTTGTGTAAAAAGGGTTTATATATATATATATATAAACCCTTGTATATATATATATATATAAAAAGATTAATTGGATTTACATTAGTCCCGACAAAAAAACTGCTTTAAGGGTTTCATGCGATTCGGTACGAATTTTCCAGCCAGTGCACGGCCCCCTCCTACCTCTATGGAGCTGTAAAGGTGCCTGGAGAAGCTGTACTCAATGAGCAAAGCTGTGAAGTTGAGCACTGCCAAAAGCAGGGCTTTGAGCTGGCTGTTGTCCGGCCGGTCACACACCAGCAGCCATGACATATTCTCCACTGTCTGGCCTGCATCACATAGAATGCCATCGAAGCGGTCCAGCAGATCCACCCAGTGGTACAACTCGCACTATCAAGCAAAGACAAGAATGAACTGCACTCCAGTAAGGTTGTCAAAATGAAAAAAATTCAACCAGTTTCTATCAAAATGTAACCTCTCTGTGGAATTCATGGAATGCAACTCTTCGGTTGGTCTTTTGCCTTGACAAAGAAATGACTGCTTGAGATTTACCTTGCCAATATTCCAGGTCTTGATGTGCTGCAATTCAACGAGCAGTTGATCATCGCTGCATGCTTTGAGCTTCTCTATAAGTATCCTACAGTCAGCAGGCTGTTGTTTTCGAAGGGACACAAAGTTGAAGATTGAACAATATAGCGCACTAATCACTTTTGCTTCAATATCCTTTTGGGTGTCACAAGATGCCAAACGGTCAACTTGGCATTTCCATTCTCTGCAATCACTTCACCCTCTTGGGACGAGAGTGATTTTCATGCACCCAAGACTCATCAAAAATTGACTTCTTTTGCACATGATAATTCCTGGTGATTTTGCGGCTCCTGGCTCATGACAACTAGCTTCCAGACACGACGGTACCTATGTCAGAAATGAAATCAGGCAGCAGCAACAATGTTCTTCCTTTTTAGATGATTGAGCATTCCCGTCATGCTGCCATGAAAGGCAGGTTTGTGTCGTATTGAGCATATTTGGTGAAGTGCACCATAACTTTCGGCTTCTGTTGCTAACACGCTTTAGCCCTTATACTGCATTACCCACAATGCTTCTGTTTCCATCACAGATGACCCAGAATACTACTACTCTACATGTACGTTGCAGATTGGCATACTACAGCCGGTGGAAGAACGAGACTAGGCAGTACCGAGAAAAAAAGACAACGCGTCAAATAAATATATGAATAAACTATACATCATCTATTAAATTAGTTGTCGATGATTTTGTCAAGATCGTCATGATTAGCCGACTAATCTTGGCAGCACTACTCTACAGCGTACACTATATAAACAATCAGCTGTTCTGTATAAGTGAATGGCACAATGATCCTCGTTTCCAACGGTCAGAGTGTGCACTTGGATCGTATTTCTGAACGCACCCACAATTAGGGATGGGGAATTTGGTGTATCAGTCCGAGCTGTACTGCTCTTGGTCAGTTTTTTTGTTTGTTTTGTTAAAAGAAAATCCCCCGCCCCCAAAATATGATTTGGACCCCGGAGCTACTTATACAGTACATGTTTTTTTCTTCTTCATGATGCATACTTTGTCTGGTGTGACTTACAGTCCAGAAAATACAGTACATTTTTTGAAATGATCATTTAGCCCTATCAAAATATCAAGTTGCTATAGTGCATGTTTGAAATAATGCTGGCGTCAACAGATGTCAATTGTTGTCAGCATTGGTATTGATAGAAATTGTCACACAGAAATGCTCAAGCATACTCACAGCTTCTGTAGGGGTTTTCTTTAACTTGCTTCTATCCACCTTCATGGTTGCTGATCTATTGAAAGCTCCTGTTGAAAAGTCTACGTATGAGTAACCATGCTTTTCAGAAACAATGCACAAAAATTCACAGCATACGTACAGATGCTTTGGAAACGGCCGCTTAACGGCATGTTTGAGTCGCTTCACCTAGAAGAGGGTAGAATAAGGAAACTAAGAAAATTGAGCAGCAGGTTTGACCCGCACACCATCACGGTACTGCATTTTCATTTTTCTTTGACAGAAGCATACATCCAGACTTGTTAAAAAAACAAAATTAGTAATCTTGAAATGTTTACAAACGCACTGCAAATGGCATGGGAAGCGTTGCCAAGCAAATATGAGAAAGTATGATTTAGGTTTTCAAGTGACTGCTGGGAGTCAACTAGTCATCACAAAGCAAAGTCACAGAGCCCATTAGCCGGTAACTAGCTCGGAACACACGGCGCTAGCAAATATAGTCGCAAAAGTCGCCTTCGACTGGCCTAGAATTCCAATAAGGTTTGTTGTACAGTCCGAGTAGTATGATTCGAAGCTAAATGGCGAGCACTCAGATGACTAGACCACCACAAACACTTAACGCTGACAGAATAAAGTTGGAGCTAGATAGCTACCTAGCTAAGTAGCATGCTAACACCAGCTTGATGTTAAATGTAAACAATTCGCGAATGTATACGCCGTTCACGCTGCCCTTGCAAATACAAAGAGTGTTCTAAAAACACCAAGCACCATAAACCTAACCGGTTGGAGTTTTCGCCCGCATTCGACTCACGAGCAATAAATCAAGGCACGGCAACATTCGTTTTGAGTTGTTGTTAGCCCATATCGCTTTCAAGTGTGTCAAGATACACACTTCAAAGCGTTCAAAATACCCGAAGACTGCGCTCAAGTGGGCCAAACACCACCAAAGACGCGCCCATGCTTAGCTTGAAAACGATCTTAGGCCAAAACCTGTCTCTGAAGCCATCCGAGTCGTAGCTGTCAATCCACAACGAGGGGATCCTGACCTGACTCTTCCCTAATTGAGGTCGGGGCTGCGCAGGCCGAGAAAAGAAGCCCGCAGCTCCTTCTTGGGTCCCTTCTCTTCTTGCCGCACCAACAGCGCTCGGGTGGCCACGACGATGACATGCGGCCAAGTGAAACAAGTGCGGCAGGCTAACGTGCGTTTGCCACTGCTCAGTTTCTTACCCTGACTCATCAGATAGCCGTAGCACGCGCTAGCTGTCCAGCTACAGCTAGCGAGCAGCAACGTATCGACAGAGCAACTCGCTGAATCATTGTCGTCACACTGCCACACACACTTGCGATTCTCACTTGGCGTTCGGGAGGAAAGAAAAAAAAACACACACACAGGAGAGACAACAACGGTCTCGGGCTAGGAAAAGAACCGCGATCGTTGGTACGTTGTGTGATGATTTCACACACCCGCACACATACATTTTATATATACTGTGTGTGTGTTGTACACACACAGATATATACACACACACATATACATACATATACACACACACACACATATACATACATATACACACACACACACACACACATATATATATATATATATATATATATATATA
>NW_017805502.1:110206-110757 GCF_001891065.2 Hippocampus comes
AAAACCGGACCACCTCAATGACAGTAATGGAGTTAGTGGAAGGAATAGCCACTAATATAGACAACAAAGAATATGCTGTCGGGATTTTTCTAGATCTAAAAAAAGCTTTTGACACGATAGATCATTGTATACAGTAAATATTCCCATCCCCGGAATTCTATGAAAAGGAATTTCCTTCACCCGGAACAAAAACCCGTGCATTAACATTTTGACTACGATATTACATGTTACCGGAACTTACGTCAGCGGAAATTCCACGACCCGTAACCCGGATTGAGACGTCATGCCGCGGGAGCTTAAATACACGCAACGCCCACCCGATGCTACAGAAAGACGACACTGAGACACATTTTCATTTCGTGTTTTTCGATCATCAGATTCGAAACGACGACGTGTAAGTGAGTTTTTATTGGCGTGCGTTTTACTGTAATTGTGAATGATTTTAACGTTATTCACTTAACGTCCTGTAGAACGCGGCACTATCTTAAAAGCAGCACCCACTCGACACGACCGAAGAAACGTGTTCGCTTCGCCGTTTTCATTCATCAGAT
>NW_017805502.1:111983-112062 GCF_001891065.2 Hippocampus comes
GCTAACTATGGCCATCGAGGACTACGAAGCGCCCCGTGGCTGGCTTAAAAGTTCATTGCATGCCAGGAAGTATTTGTTA
>NW_017805502.1:112321-120039 GCF_001891065.2 Hippocampus comes
CACACACACACACACACACACACACCCACACACACACACACACACCCACACCCACACCCACACAAAATTCCTCAGTGATATGAATGCAAAATGCCATTTTCAGCCCCCCACCCCCACAAGTAACGTTATGGGGGGGAAAAACAGCAACAGCATAGTTATAACAAATACAACGTAAACAATCATAGCTTTCACATAATAGACCAATACACCGCTGAGCAACTTGACCACTGCGAGGCAATATATTACAGTCACGCAGACAGAAAAGAGTTTCACAATTATTGCAAGAAATTCCTCAGTGATATGAATGCAAAATGCCATTTTCAGCCCCCCACCCCCACAAGTAACGTTATGGGGGGGAAAAACAGCAACAGCATAGTTATAACAAATACAACGTAAACAATCATAGCTTTCACATAATAGACCAATACACCGCTGAGCAACTTGACCACTGCGAGGCAATATATTACAGTCACGCAGACAGAAAAGAGTTTCACAATTATTGCAAGTGAATTATAACGCTTTAGTAATAGCCGTTTTTGGAAAGGTTAAATATGTGTGAATATGTTTATATTGTCTGCCTAGATGAGTTGATTCACTGTCTGTGTTGTGTTCAAATATCCACTGATAAAAGCATCAAAACACCGCCACATATATATTTTTAGCCTGTCGATGACTCGCTTCAAACTAACATTACGTGTTAGCATTATGACAAGGAAGTCGTAAGAGTGTGTGTTTTGTGGTAGCTTGGAGGCAAGAGAGACCAACACTTGTCTTGCATGTTTATACGCACGAGTGACTTCACTGAGGTTGCTTCAAGTGGCCAGAGAAGGGTCTCCCCTCCTTAATTGAGAGGGGAAAAAAAGTTTGTACATCGCTAAGTAATCCAGTGATGGGTGTTTGTGTTGGCTGATAAATGGTATTGTGGTTGACAGTTGTAAACAATTCAGTCCACTCACAAGATATTCCAACTTCCTTGCTCCCAATTCTCCAAGCCTGCTGCTCCTTTCTTGTCTCAGCGCCAATGAAGCTGGGTGTGTTGTGTACCTCTCAGTCCCGCAAATCACAATGATACTGTCCCACATCATTTTACTTCAACCAGCTGTGTGTGTGTGTGTGTGTGTGTGTGTGTGTGTGTTTGTGTGTGTGTGTTAATATTTTTGTAAAGCTTTATTTGGATGAGTGCCTGCTTGTTCTGCAGGAGTGTGACATATTAGGGGTGTTCACACTGCAACATTTGCTCCGGTGCTGCGCCGGGGCTACCCCAGTCGAGCTTTCACACGTGCAAAGTTACACTGGTGTAGCCCCTGAAAACAGCTTACTCCGAAGCAAATTTAACCCACCTCAGGGAGGTGGTTTAAAAATTTGCTCTGGAGCAAATGCTCGTTTGCGGGGCAGCACCGATTTAAAATGGTAGGTGTGAACGCCACAGGGTTAAAAATTTGCTTCGGAGCAAATGCTCGTTTGCAGGGGGAGTAGCCTCGCTACGCATGAGAAGAGTTGATTACATACGGCTAGAATGCGATGCTTTCGTGCTCTGTCTCGGAGTTGTTTGTGTAGTTTGTTCCTCTGTTGTGCGTTCACAACCCCTCTCCATAGAATTTATTTTGTGATTGCCTCTCTTGATTTTCTGTTTGCGCATTATATGTTTGCTTTTCTGAGTGTCATTGAAGTCATCGTTGATTTACGTTTTCGGGGGCGGTCATTGAATGCCTCTCGAGCAGAAGGCACGGAGACCGAGAAGGAGAAGGACATGCCTGTACAGTAGTTGCTTGAGTTTTTTAAAGAACCAACACGACAGCTCTTTGTTATCTATCGTTTTGCACCGCTGCAGAAACTGCCGTGTGAACGCAAGTGGGGCTGCACACGCTCAGCGGCTTTGTACGTGTGAACACTCCACAAAATTTGCTCCGGTCTAAGATATATCGCAACAAAATACATCGGTGCAGCACCGGAGCAAATGTGTGCCGTGTGAACACCCCTATTCAGTATATTCTCGACACCGATTGGCCGTCGCTGCTACCAAATGTTCACTTCAGCTTATTACTGTGAAACGGGCGAAGGAGCAAAATTTTAGTTTCCAACGCATCACTGGTCAAGTACCTGAACAGTGTCAAGAGGAAGGGGAAAATGCGTGAGGAAAAGTTTAAAAAGCGGCAAGCAGCCTTAAGAGGACTGACACGCAACAGCGATTCAGAAATTTAAGAGCGCTTCCTAAAAAGTGGAATGAGGTTGGTGTCAGTGCATCAAGACCCACCACATAGATGTCTGCATTGACATGGTTGGATTGTCTCCAATTTGTTCTGCAAACAGCTGAAGGCGGCCTCATTACGGCCAGAACATGCGTACATAAAAAAAAAAAAAAAAAAAAAAAAAAAAAACACATTGGACACACTGCCCAAAAAGGATTAAAACAAGCAAAAATACTTGATAAAAAATTGCGATCTATGACAAGACATTCGTGGCTCGGGTGATGTGATGTGTCACTCACTGTGAAAGCTAGCGGATGAGTCAAGAGTTAGTTGAAAGCGCTTTACTTGACTCGGCCCCAGTTGCTGCTCGTTTTCATAGACTCATATTAGTGGCAAGAAACCCACACGGACGCTGGCAGACCAGTCCAAAGTTGGCTAAAAACTTAGGTCTTCTACATACTTTTCTCTTTCCATCATTCTGGTAAAAGTTTTTTGTCTCATCTGTCCACAAGATGCCGTTCCAGAACTGTGCAAGCTCTTTTAAGATTTTTCTTGGCAAACCCTAATCTGACCTTCCTGTTTTTGAGGCTCACAAATGGTTTCGACCTTGTGGTGAAACCTCTCTATGTCCTCTGGTGAAGTTGTATATTGATTTTTGACCTGGACACAGATACACCCACCTCCTGGAGAGTGTTCTTGATGTGTCGAACTGTTGTTGAAGGGTTTTTCTTAACGAGGGAAAGATTTGTCCGTTTTCTGTGGACTTCCAGGTGTTTTGGTGTTGCTGAGCTCACCGGTGTGGTCATTCTTTTTAAGAATGTTCCAAACAGTTGATCTTGCCAAACTTAATGTTTTTTGTGCTGTCTCCGATGAGTTTGAGTGTTCAGCCTAGCTATGTCTTGCTTGAGAGAGAGAGAGAGAGAGAGAGAGAGAGAGAGAGAGAGAGAGAGAGAGAGGGAGAGGGAGAGGGAGAGAGAGAGAGAGAGAGAGATTTTTATGTTTCTTTTAATTATTAACGTTTTGGTCATCCGGTTGGTTGACTATACAGTAAATAACCAAGGTGCTTAAATAGACAGGATAGGTTGGTCCATCCTCAGCTCAGATCACTGAACGGTTATTTATTTATTTAACTAACTGATCAGTGATCGGCTGCAGAATCCTGATTGTGTCAAGACTGAATATAACATGACGGAGACGTTTGAGTTCCATAAGCCGGTGGGTGTCTCAAATGAGTATGACCTGTATGTTTGCACAAGAGCATGTAGGTAGGCTATGTGGACTGCACCGGCCCACGAATAGCAGCAATCTCCAGATAATTGACGTCCATTGAAATGCATTGCCCACCCCCACCTCCCCTCAAAGAAAACATTTTTTTTAAAGCCCAAAACATTCTTTGAAAAAACAGGGGAAAATGTTGTGAAAACTAGCAAAAATAAACACACACACACACACACACACACAGAGAAAATGTTTTTTTTTCTTAATCTGTGAATATCCAACTGTGCACGTGCCAAGTATGTGGTGGTCCACGATAATTTGCTTCCTCCATTTTCCTTCAGACCCTTATCCTCAGTGTACAATGGAAGGGGGGGGTGTTACTTGGCACACAAAAGGTTTGTGGCAGACGTCAGCAAGGATCAACTTCATTGTGTTGCGAAGGGTAGATGGCTTTTAGTCATAAATGTCATACTGTCATTGTTTGACTGAAAGAATGATGTCACCATGGTGTTTGTTTGGAGGTTGGACAGTACAAGAGAAGAATTTACAGTATTTACAAAGTATGTTAACAGAGCCATCTAGGTTTTCATATTATAAATTCTGCCTGCTGTAAGCTCCGGGGATCCCATTTGAGAAAAGTTGTCCAAACGAGGTTGAGTGGGTATCGGAAGGGCAAGAAAGGACCTTGTTGCATTCAAATAGTGACAGTAGGATGTTTGTGAGTAAAACCCACCTACCCGTACTTGTAACATTCATTTGATCTTGCTGAAATGTCTGCTACATATCTTTGTGTGCTGAGTAACAATAAGCCAGCTCAAGCGCATTTTGCAGTTTGTTCATGCTCCCACTGTTGTGAATGGAGCAGGAACGTGACTGAAAACTCATCACCGGCGAGACCAGAAGCACTTCACGGACATGGTGCAAATAGTCCACAGACGCATTGTCCTAGATAATGAGCAAGTACGTTTGTCCATATGAACAAATGAGTGCCACACCTCAAATAGACGCCTCGTTTAAATAGTTTGTTTTTTTTTTATTTAACTAACTGATCAGTGATCGGCTGCCGAATCCTGATTGTGTCAAGACTGAATATAACATGACGGAGACGTTTGAGTTCCATAAGCCGGTGGGTGTCTCAAATGAGTATGACCTGTATGTTTGCACAAGAGCATGTAGGTAGGCTATGTGGACTGCACCGGCCCACGAATAGCAGCAATCTCCAGATAATTGACGTCCATTGAAATGCATTGCCCACCCCCACCTCCCCTCAAAGAAAACATTTTTTTTAAAGCCCAAAACATTCTTTGAAAAAACAGGGGAAAATGTTGTGAAAACTAGCAAAAATAAACACACACACACACACACACACACACAGAGAAAATGTTTTTTTTTTCTTAATCTGTGAATATCCAACTGTGCACGTGCCAAGTATGTGGTGGTCCACGATAATTTGCTTCCTCCATTTTCCTTCAGACCCTTATCCTCAGTGTACAATGGAAGGGGGGGGTGTTACTTGGCACACAAAAGGTTTGTGGCAGACGTCAGCAAGGATCAACTTCATTGTGTTGCGAAGGGTAGATGGCTTTTAGTCATAAATGTCATACTGTCATTGTTTGACTGAAAGAATGATGTCACCATGGTGTTTGTTTGGAGGTTGGACAGTACAAGAGAAGAATTTACAGTATTTACAAAGTATGTTAACAGAGCCATCTAGGTTTTCATATTATAAATTCTGCCTGCTGTAAGCTCCGGGGATCCCATTTGAGAAAAGTTGTCCAAACGAGGTTGAGTGGGTATCGGAAGGGCAAGAAAGGACCTTGTTGCATTCAAATAGTGACAGTAGGATGTTTGTGAGTAAAACCCACCTACCCGTACTTGTAACATTCATTTGATCTTGCTGAAATGTCTGCTACATATCTTTGTGTGCTGAGTAACAATAAGCCAGCTCAAGCGCATTTTGCAGTTTGTTCATGCTCCCACTGTTGTGAATGGAGCAGGAACGTGACTGAAAACTCATCACCGGCGAGACCAGAAGCACTTCACGGACATGGTGCAAATAGTCCACAGACGCATTGTCCTAGATAATGAGCAAGTACGTTTGTCCATATGAACAAATGAGTGCCACACCTCAAATAGACGCCTCGTTTAAATAGTTTGTTTTTTTTTAATCCTGTGAGACATAATGGAAACCTGCTACTCTACAGTTACACACATTTGCCCACAACCACGTGATGGGGAAAATAAGTTAACTAAGAAATGGATATTTGTCTTTCAGGCAATCAAATGTGGCCTTGCCGCATATTGTATTTATTTCTAGATCTGAAAAGGTTGGAGTACAGAATGAAGCATTACATACCAGAACTGCTTCTGTTCAACAGCTCCACCACTCTGTTCACTGGCATATTTCGCTGCTTCGCTCAGTGTCTACAAAGATATTTTTGTGAATGACAAGAAAGGACAATTAACAATTACTTTCGTTGATTCCGACATAGACAGAGTTTCCAGAGCATACACAAGAACTCTGAATTGAAAGAAGCCCCTTTGGTTATCTACATGTTTAGTTTAAAATAGGCACATTGCACTTTAGCTGCTTTCGTTTAACTGTGAAATAGGGATACACAATATATAAAAAAAAATGGTTAACACAACCATTGCCAATGAAATATACTTTTCTCAACGACGTGCAGTAAATTTCATATGGATGTGTATGCTTTTATGTGAATTTTTACAATTAATTAGCTAAGAATACATTGAGTTAGCATATTTTACTGCATGAAAAAATAACTTTGATTATATTATAAAAATGTCATTTCTTTAGGTTCATATCAAATATTGCAAAAATATATTGTTCTTTTCATTCATCGCAAATATGGCATAGCACATCTTTTTCCCATATTGTGCAGCCCTACTGTGAAATACATCAACTTTTTGTGACATTTGTGTTTGGTAGTGGCTGAGACAGACAACAACTGTTTTATTGCAGCACAAACACACATTTAAGACAGCATTTGAAGCTTTCCTGTCAGGGTCATCACTTGCACACCCACTTTAAGAACAAACTATGCAAATGACAAACGGTGACCAACTAAGATAATTCCAATACATGTGCATCAAGTTCACCGCACGAGGCGAGCCTTTCTTAATCATGTGACCTATTTTCGCACTACGGCATTCTTATTGCAATCAGCCCCAGTCAAGGGGAATTGTTTTATATTTGATTGTATATAAAAGAAGCGGAGTATCGCAGCTGTCATTAATGCACACACTTTGTACCAACATAGGTAACATGAATACAATATTGTTTCTTCAGGTCAGCAAAAAGTTAAACACAATAACGTTTCCTGGCTGCAAGAATTTGTTCAAATACGAACCCGTTGGCTTTTTAACCAAATCGATGGTAACATAAAACGCAGCCGTCGTATGTACAGTGTGTTACAGTTTAAGCTAGTGCCGGGGTGACAGACACTAGCTTGACAGTTAAGGTTTGGGGTTAACCGCTAACGTTCGCAAATTACAAAGTCAAACGAGCACTCGGATACACGTCTGGAACACTTTTTTCACCTCACCCATTGGTCATCTGTCCATTTGAGAAGAGCTAGCGATAACCGAGTAGAAGAAGTGATCTCGTAGCCGTGACAGACACAGACAAGTGAACACCATCAGCGGGTGGTAGGCTAGCACGCCGCTTGTAGCCTATTAATGTATTTGCAAGTAGCTTGTTGCTAAGCTAGCAACGAGAGCTCGCCACTATGCTCCATCATTGGATCATGGCTACATTAAAAATGGCGCTTCAGGCGCTACAGCCAGTGTACCAGCCCTTAAAACGCCCTTGTGGCCTCTGAAACGAAAAACCAGGGCGTGTGTCAGCACAACTATTTAGGGGGAAAAAATTATGTCAGCAGCGGCCTTAGAAATCCACGGAGACACTGGTCGAAAGAAGTACTTGTGCTTACCTCGAATGCGTGTTACACTCACTTCTCCATCTTGAACTAACAAGTGGGAGGGCAAGACGAGATCTCGCGAGAATGGCCGTGTGCCGCGTCAACTAGAAGGGGCGGGGGCAGAAGCGGTCGGCAACGCTATCAATTTGAAACTTTCACCGAGGTTGGACAGTACAAGTGTACATTTACATCCAAAGAATTAATTTAGCAGCACGTCTGCCAAATGGTTTACACTTTGCACGTCACAGGTGTAAGTTTCAAGGTTTGAATCCTAACTCTGGCCATACTGTGTGGCGTTTCCATGTCCCCCCTTGCTCAAGTGAGGTTTCTACTTGCAAAAACGTGAACGTTAACCCACACCCTCCCCGCG
>NW_017805502.1:120744-191160 GCF_001891065.2 Hippocampus comes
TCGGCACCCCCCCCCCCCCCCCCCCCCGCCACACACACACACACACACACACACACAGGCTGTCTCAAAAAAGATTCCAGCTTAACCATAACGAGGTAAAGCAAGATGGAAAATGGGTAAATGAAAATGTTTGTCATCAGTAATTAAATGTGTAAATAAAATATGCTCATAAGTTCCATACCCTGCAAGAGTTTTTGATTATTGTTGATTATTCAGAAAACATGAATGGTAGCACAAACATTTTTCTTGCAGTCATGGTTAGAGCTTGGGTGAAGCCATTTATCAAACTTTGCTCACTCTTGAAAACCAAATGACAACAGAAACTACAAATGACTACGGTTGCCACCGTCCCCGTTATCATCCTTTAATTGAGAATTAAATGTTGCGTCCTGTTGGGTACGATGTATGCCACTATCACTGTTGTTCCAATGTGTGGCACTACTTTGTGTGGAAGGATACCATGTTCTGAGGTGTATATAAATAAAGGGGGTGGAGCTTCCCTGCAGTTCGCTTCTGGCAGTGACGATGCACTGAGGCACGTCAGGTGTTGAGCGACTCAGTGGTAGCGACCACACAGAAAAATAAAGAAACGTCTCCAGTCTTGTGGCTCGAACCGAGTGTAGTCACCAGCAATGATGCCTATACATGACCAGCGAGAGACTTCCGCAGCAGAAGGATCAACACGTCCCATATTGAACCAATACAGGAGGGCGGTTCGTTCTGTATTGTCCTAGTAGTCACACACAAACGTGAACACTGAATTTAACAATCATGAACAAAATAAAAGACAGGAAATATTAAAGACAGTAACACGGTATTGGCGGGAGGTACGCAGGACCTCTTGCGGACCCGGGACTCTGGTGCGTTTCTTCTCTGCTCTGTGCCAAATCCTCTGTCACGCAGGCAGACCCGCCCCTTTGCGCTGCCTGTCGTGATGTATGCCTTGTAATGCGCTCACTGCACACCAAACACCACAGGGTTTGAAAAAGACAAAGATCTATTCAGTGCTGCAAGGAGTAACAAGAAGTACTCTTGGAAGAAGGTGCAGTGAGGAAAAGAGACAAAGTTCTGTTGACTGTTTAGCCCTGATCTCGCACCAAAGAGCACACAAAGGAGTTGAGGAAGAGGATTGTTTTGCACTTTCTCCCATTTTTTTTCATCTTTTCATTTGGGTTCACACAAATGTTTAATTTTATTATCGTAAAAGTGTCCCCAGACAGGCTTTGTCACAGCTGTTACAGCACTCTACAGTATATGCATGTAATATAGTACAGTATGCTCCAGTTCACCCTAGTTCAGTCTATTCAGCCTTGAACATGTACACATTCAAGTTTACAAGTTTGTCATTTTTGTCTTCCTCTTAAAGGTGTGCCCGGCTGTTTGATTAACAGCACTTTATCGGCTATTTAATTTCAGAATTGTCCTCTTTCAGTAAAACTGTTCCCAAACAGATAGTTTAATTTGCAGCATTTTATATGTACTGTATACAATACAGTAGGCCGGGTCTATATGCTCAAGTTCAGGCTATGAAGTGTTCCATCATTGTTAAGTGTTGTTAAAGTATACATTTTTAAATTGACAGCACTTTTTAATAGCTTAGAGCAGGGGTGTCAAACATACGGCCCGCGGGCCGGAACCGGCCCCCCAAGGAGGTTCGATCAGGCCCGTGGGGTAATTTGAAAGTGAAAAAAATGCATACAAGACGCGGAATGAATATTTTTAATAAGATGCAATTCATGGATTATCCACTCGGGGGCACCCTGTTTTGATCAGAGAAGAAGACGACAGCAGTCTCAATCTGTCACTGAGACAGACCCAACACAGCAGTAAAAGCCAGCTACCTAATTGTTAGCGAGATAGCATTAGCATCAAAGCCGTATTCTGACGGTGACTTTGAACAGATTCATGATGAAGGCGGCTGAACTTGTTCATCCCAAGAAGCGACAAGCTTTTGCCAATATTAGCCTTACGAGGAAAACTATACCAGAGAGGATTTCGGACCAATCAGCAGATTTAGACAGAGTCAAGTCCATCCATCCATTTTCCGAACCGCTTTATTCTCACTAGGGTCGCGGGGGGTGCTGGAGCCTTTCCCAGCTGTCTTCGGGCAGTAGGCGGGGGGGACACCAAGAATCAGTTGCCAGCCAATCGCAGGGCACACAGAGACGAACAACCATCCACGCCCACACTCACACCTAGGGACAATTTAGAATGTTCAATCAGCCTGCCATGCATGTTTTTGGAATGTGGGAGGAAACCGGAGTACCCGGAGAAAACCCACGCAGGCCCGGGGAGAACATGCAAACTCCACACAGGGAGTCCGGAGCTGGAATTGAACCCGGTACCTCTGCACTGTGAAGTCGACGTGCTAACCACCGGACTTCCGGGCCGCCGAGAGTCAAGTCATTTTGTAAAATTTTTGTAAGATATGTTCTTTTAATTTCAACATTTTCCCAATATTCTAATGCTTCTTGATACCAAAACAAAGGAAATACATGATATTTTGGTTATTTATAACAGAGTATGGTGTAATTTTAATGGTCCAGCCCACTTGACATCTACCGAGGCCGTATGTGGCCCACGATGTGAAATGAGTTTGACACCCCTGGCCTAGAGGCTATGCTCAGGTTCAGGCTACTTAAGTCAATAAAAGAAATAAGGCACTTTCAACTTTTGTACGTCTAAATGCTTTCTTGACTTCCTTCCTTAGTGACCACCGAGTGACCCCACGGCCCGGTGGCTAATATGACATGTTAAATAATGCCAATTAAATCAAAGCATTTTGGGTTTTTTTCATATAAAAAATACATGTGATTCTGTGGATTTCAAGGTTCTCGGGGACGCAAACCCTCACATTTCTTTCGCCTGTGTGGTTTTGCAGTGACACTGTGAGGAGTGTCCCTTATTTCCAGATCTGAAAGGTAGCAACCCTCCAAATGACCCTGATCAAATGTTGACATAGTCCAGTTTTTAATAAGGCCAAACAAAAAAGATAGTGTGTTTCCGGTAACAAGAAATTTCAGCATAGGGTCGGTAGGTCGGACAAAGTTTTTTTTTTCTCCCATCAATAATTTAAATAAAATAACCATAAAACATAAAACAAGAAGACATTGAACCCGCTTTATTTTTTCGATACATCAATGGATGCTATTTCCTTAACATTACGGTGCGAGCACGCGACTGTAACACAGAAAACGCGGTTTAAACTGTCGTCGGAGATCGCGGCCGCCGCCATGTTTCAATGTTGTTGACAGACGACAGGGCAAACGACGCACGCGCTCAACGTGAATATCGCAAGAGTTTGCACCAATGTAAACCCTCTACATAAAAATGTAGAGGGTTGTTTGAAAAAAAAATGCCGACTGTAAAGTTTTTTTTCGACGTAAAAATTCTCGGTCGGTCGGGTTACCGGAAACACTACTTTTTTTTCTACGCCTAACGTGTATTATGCCCCCTTTAACATCCATGACAGCTTTGGAGGGATTTGTGGGAACTGTGGATGAGGCTCTTTATTTTCGTTGTTAAACTGCCCATTATTCTGGGCAAAAGGCCTCGAGTTCCTGTCAATTCTTGGGTCGGCTTGTATGAACAGCACACCTGAGATCTCCCCAAAGTGGCTCAGTGATATTGAAGTCAGAAGACTGATATTGTCCGTTTCACAACCAGAAGCTTCACATGATTCTGCTGCAGCCAATGACAGGTCGAAGTGGCTGTGTTTTGGATCAAAATCATGTTGAAACATCTGAGTACATCCCATGCACAGCATCTGGACTGATGAATGCAAAATTATTTGATAACATATAGCATTCATCTTGCCATCAATTTTGATCAAGTTGTCTGTGCCTCCCCAAAACATCAAAAATCCACCTCCGCATTTCACAGTGGCAACGATGTACCGTAGTTTTCATCATTGGCCTTGTTGACTGACTCCTCTGTAAAAGTAACGTTCATGGGTGTGGCCAAAAAGTTCCATTTTGATCTCATCTCTCCAAACGTTGGTCCCAGAAGTTAAACGGCTTGTGTCTCTACTACTTGGAATATTGTAAGAGAGATTTTTTTTATTTTTGGTGGCATTAGTGTAGTAATGGCTTTTGCTTTTTTTCTGGAAACTCGATCATGGAGCCAAGTTTTGTGCATATTTCAGCAGAAGATGGCTTTCTTCTTAGCATCTCAAACAATTTTTGTTGGTCGACCTGATTGTGGTTTGTTTTCAGGCAAATCTCTCATTTCCCAATTCTTACAGTTTGACCACTGCCTCTCATTGGCATTCTCAGTAACTAAACACCTCATAAATGCCTTCATCCAAGCACTAAACAGTTTTTGTTATTATTCATTTTCTCTGAAATAGGGCAAAGAAATCAAATTCTGCCAGGGTATGCAAACCTATGAGCACAACTGAATTTATCTATACATACGCACGCGCACGCGCATGCGCGCGCGCGCGCACACACATACACACACACACACTGTGCAGCTTTCAAAGTAACAACGGTCTTCACTAGAGTCAACACACACAAAATCAATCACTTCACATTTGGAAAAAAAACCCTAGTTATAATTTCTTGTCCATGTCGTAAATAAAGCACATTTAAAACAGTACACAAAAACACAAAAGTGAATTTCTATGATGATTAATAATCAACTAAACCAGGAGGAAACAAAATGAACTCACCTCCCCGGTACATTTCAAATGTTACATAGCCAGGACATGACTAAACGCGACAATTACTGCATACAAATATAAAAACAACTATTTAAAAAAATACAGCAATGTGTCATGTACACCGATAAGAAAGGTTCAATGCTTCTGCACTATAAAATCAAAATTACAACATACATTTACACAAGTTGATCATTCACGTTTTCACTTGGTACATCAACATTTCTGCAGACATTCTGTTTCTTGTACATTCTGTGGAATGAATGCTAAAGCCTAGCAGGAATTACAGTGGATATAGAGCCAGACCAGATAGAGACCAAATCAAGTGTACCATGGCCACTATGAGGCATGGTGGTCTGGAAATTATTCTTTGCTCTTTTTATGTTGGGGGTCCACTAAGCGAGATGCATTCTGCTACATGTTTACCCAGAAATCATGAACTAAAAGTTCAAGTTCTGATCCCTTCACATCTTTTTCTTTCCTTTTTTTCTAAACAAAAACATTATATCCACTGCAAATCATCTGTTTTGTCTTTGCTCTTCCAATCCGGCTATATACACATCATAGATATTACATATGTACAATTAAAACAAACGTAAAAATACGAAAAGATCACCAACAAAATAATTACTATTTTTGTACTGCTGTTGCAAAAGACAGCAGGGACCAAGAAGGATGACAAAGTCGTGTGGTAAGAGTATAACAAGCAAATAGGCTATAGTTGACAAAACACTGCCTTTTGAAATAAATTAAATTAAAATAAATATAAGTGTACATGGTCAACTGTTGCTTCTCCAATCTTAATTTGAAGAACAATCTAACGGTATAGTTGAAATGTTAGACAAGCAACAGTGATTTTTACATTGAACTTCTTAGCAAAATTGTAGAGACTGATGTCTTCAAAAGTCTGATTTAAAAAAAAAATAAAAATTTCGTTTAAAAAAAAAAGAAGAAACCCAACATTGTGTCTGCATTGAAAATACATTTAACTGACCAAGACGTATCATTTTCTTTCCCTTTAAAAATGTGATTGGAAAACCCCACTAGCAGTGGTAGTCCACTTTATGTGGCCTTGAAAACGGGAAGTGAGAGGTGTACTTGTGACACCGTTCTGCACAGTCAGTAGTGGAGTGCCAAATAAAGCGGTTTTAAATAGCTTAGCAGATATTGGCCAAAAGATGGTCAAACACATGGAAACATTAGTAAACAACTTTTGAAGTATAAAATATAGATTACTATCATTACTTCAAGAATATTTTGGACAAAAAAAAGTATCCCTACTCAGGTATTCAGCGGCAGTTGCAGATTCCATCACAAAAGCAGTTTGCCATTGCGGTGAATCTTTAAAATTTTCCCAAGTCTCTGTTTTGCTGTTGCAAGTCCTTTCTTTGGACGTTTCCCTGAATACCAAAGAAACACGTGCAGCATACGTGAGAAGAGAGACAAAGATAGGGATTGTGTCGCTTCGCTCTTTGCACTTACCTTGACCGACGCCTGCCGTGCCATGACTGGCTAGCCCTGAAGGCGACGCACCAGAGAGTGAGCTGCTGTTTTGCGGAGACAAGGATGGTCGGCGTGAAGTAAGGAATACCCCCGGGGCCATGGCACCGCCGCCTCGAGGGCCACCGGGCCCAAAAGGTCCCGGCCCTGCTGTGTATTCATGGTCCAGTAGACTGGCCGAATAGTAATCCATCCTCCTGTGTGGGCTGAAGTCTGGTGCCGACTCTGGAAGGTGCGCTGGCGAGGGCGGAGCCTGATCTGCATGAACTGGAGGAGGGCTCGCAACAGGGACAGGAGGACGCACCTTTTTGGTGTACTTCCTTTTAGCAGGCTTTTGCTGCTCCTGATTCAAATACGAAAAACACAAAAAAAAGTGTCCTTGTGGTTTAATAAAAGTCAAATATGTTGCAGCTCAATAACTTTCACCGAGACATTCCATCTCGCCATTGTTTCTGCACTCACCTGCTGCGCTAGCTTGGCTGCAGCTGCTGCCAGGCCCGTTTCCACCGACGCCACTCGAGCTCCGTCTCGGGCTGGTCGGTCCTGTTTTGGAAGCGTTGGCATCACCCGAGCTGAGTAGTAAAGGCAGGGCATAAATTAGTAGACACTCAAGGATCAACATTTAAAAGGCAAACTTGAGGTCAACTCGACTCTTGCCTTTAGGGCTCCAAGGTGTGTCATCCCAGTTTTTCTTGCGCTTCATCTTGGCCTTGTTTGCATGGTCCTCTTCATCAGACTCTAACGACGGATACACTTAGAAGAACCATCAATGAAAACAGAAATTTAGTACAAAAAATCCATAAACTTCACAAGCGATACAGAACAGACCCACCAGCTATCAGTGAAAATCAACTGAAACCAAATTATATCTGTTTTAATTATGATTATTATTATTTTTATAAGTAGTTGTACTCCTTCAGTGATGAAGCAGGGCCACAATAAAGTGGGGGAGACTGGTTGTCTGTTGGAGGCTGCTCACCATATTCTGAATCTTTAAAACAGGTTCCCAGTGTCTCCTGCTCATCTGGACTTTCCTCTTCGCTAAGATGGCGGGCTGGACGCTTAATGGGCCTTTTTCCAGGTCTTTGGATGACTGCTTTTTTCTCAGAGGTCTTTTTGATCCCCCCAGTCACCCACACAGCTCGGCCACCTTTCCCCTTCACTATTCCCAATCCCTCGGTCAGTCCTCCAGAGATAGACAAGGGGGATGAGGATGAGGAGGACGACGATGAGGACGACGACGAAGGTGGGTTCGCCATGGAGAGCATGCCCTGGATGGCATCGCGAGTACTGGGAGAGGCTGGCGCTTCCTCACTGGAGGAGGGAAAAAAAGTGAGGAAATCACCTCAAAAAAAGGTGCTGGGGCACATGTGTATAACAATTTCTCATCATTATTAGAAATGTTGACCATAAAATGAAGATAGTTAGCTTAAGTATTCCAACCTGAGTGCAGAGGGGTCCAAGCTTGCCACCTGCTTGCTGGCCTTCAGTAAGTCCAGGATGCCCCCTGCCCCACCCTTCACACCATGAGCAGCCAGTGCCTCCTCATCTGTGGTGTAATCCTCCTGAGGCCAAGTGCACAAACATCCTTTAGCGAAGACAGCAACTTTAGAAGTTCTAAATCTTCATCTGAGCGATTATGCTTGATTAACTGGTGGGTGCAAATGGGGCTAAATGTTATAAAAGTGAGCAGTGGTCACAAAATGGGAACGCTTGTCAAAAATACACGTGCAAACTATGCAATAACACTGTGATGGCTAGAATGCGTGACAGCAGCAAAAACAGCTTTCTGATGGTTTTCTTTTCATTTGCTGTTTTGGAAACAAGCATGTTTCAGGCTCTTTTTTTCCCCATTCGAGAATGTATGTTTATAATTCAACTGCTTCTAATGCGCATCAGTTTACAAAAAACATTCCTCTGGTCCTGTGAAAATAACTTCATGTGAACCTTACTCGCATTTACAGACAAAAGCACACCCTGGAGCCTTGAGATGAGAGTTTGATATGTTCTGTGACCACTCAAAACAGCTCTCCATTGAAATGAATGAACGTTTCGTCGACAGTGTGGGGTATGAATGTACAAAGACAAGGTGCGGAGACTGTTCACGTTAGTCAGTGCCTTAGCCCAGTGGTCCCCAACCACCGGTCCGCAGACCAGTACCGGTCCGCAGGGCATTTGGTACCGAGCCGCACAGAAAGAACTTGCCTTAATTCCGTTTTATTTATTTCGGAATACGAAAGATGTTTTATTTTGAAAAATTACCGGATTCTCCGTTACATCCGTCTGTGTCACGCTTCACACACGTCAAGCCACGCTTCTCCGTCATGTGACCGATTACGTTAAAAACAAAACGCTGGAGCTCGCAAAATGAGTAAAAAAACTGCTGGAGATCGCAAATGACGGCGGCCTTAAAAGTATGTTCGAGACAACTGGATTAAAGTTATGGCCACAATAGCACTGTTGCTATTTCCGACATCCTACCTGTGTGAGGCGGGGGTTTTCTGCAGCAACGGCGACTAAAACAAAATTATGAAGTAGACTGGACATAAACCACACACTTGAGGTGTCATTGTCTCCTATTACCCCGAGATGGGACCGTCTGGTTGCAGAAAATCAAGCTCGGGGCTGTGGTGAGTCGTCATTTTCACGCACTTTGAATTTGCGTTGTATCGTATTTTGAAGGCATTAAAGATGACCATAGCGATCAGAGTGTTGCGGCCAGATTTGACGCTCCTTGTGTTCATTATTATATTTCGAAAACACCACAGTTTTCATGCAGCTCATACCATATTATTTTGTTGTATTATTTCCACCACACCTTAAATGCCGGTCCCTGAAAATATTGTCTGACATAAACCGGTCCGTGGGCAAAAAAGGTTGGGGACCCCTGTCTTAGCCAATCAGGATGCAGAACGCAATTCACTTTTTAAAAGCATTTAAAAAACTGCACAAAAAAAATCCGTGAAACAGCGAAGCCGCGGAAGGTGAACCGCGTTAGAGCGAGGGACCACTGTATATTAAAGACGAGGGGAAAGACATGAAGCCGGTCCAAACTACACTCAGGAGGCTGGGCACGAACCAGTGGTGAAGCAAATTGTGATGCGAATTAGCCGTAAAGACACCAAATCAGAATTCTGGCATTCAAAGCAAAAAGAATCATAGCATACATATTGTCTGTCGCGTGTATTGTCACTGAGGAACATTTGAATGGCAACACTGGAGTTTCAATATGCGTGACGTACACATATGCAGAGGTCCACGTGAGCAACAATCATTTCCTGCATAGTAGACGGAAGAGAACTATTTTTCCCCGATGATAAGTTGGGAGCCTTAAAAGCAGCTTATAGTGGTTTGTTTATTATGTCAGCACACTATAAAACCAGAGAGAAAAAAAAGTGTAGACATGTTTTCATTTTAAATGTTGTTTTGCGATTTAATGTGAATGTGCAGCTATGTCATTTCAATGCGACTGATTCTACTTTTTTCCCCCACCAGTTTTAATTTTTCTTTATTAAAACATATGCTGGCATATTATTTTAATCAGCGGCCACACTAATAGCAACTGATTGACATAATACAATCCACCATTTGATAATAATTAAATTCATATTCAACACAATTGAGTTAGTATTTCGGTGTGGCCCTCGACAACTGTTTCAGTTTCTCACATTGCCCCTTTGAACGGTGATTTGGCTCTTACGCGACGTGCCACAAGAGTCAACTTCAACATAAAAGCCCAACAAGGAATACTTTACTTGGATATTCATGCCTTATACGGCTTATTTTCTGAAGCATTCATGGTGGCTGACTCGACTCCGACTGGTGGCTGGTCTCACTGCAGTCACGCTGCCTGAGAAGCAATTATGCTTGGGGCGCAAAGGTGCACTGACTCAGTTGAATCTTGTCCACACATGACTATTTTCAGTACGCATGCATTCCTGCACACCGTTTATGTGCACCCCTTGCTATAAAAATAACCTAGCGTTCAGAAGCTCACAAGTCGAGTGTCTCATTCAGTATATCAAAGTGTATATCCACATTGATCTTACCTCAATGTCAAAGTCCACCTCTCCTGGCTCCCGGATACGATTTGGGTCGGAGCAAGGCTTGGCTCTGGGCAGCTTTCTTGGAAGACCTGAAGGCATATTTTACCACACCATATGTCACTCAGCGACACACACACACACACACACACACACACGTATATATATATATATATATACACACATACATACATACACATACATATATATATATATACATACACATATATACATATACACACACACACATATATACACATATATACATATACATATATATATATATACATACATATATACACATATATATACACATATGTGTATACATATATACAAATATGTATATATATACACACATACATACATACACACCCTCCGATATATTTACTTACCAACCTTTCTTATACCTTTTTTATATATACACCCACTGACTATATATATATATATATATATACACACACACACACACACACACACACACGCATATGACAAAGTGATCGCCAGGCGTGAAACAAGCTGTTTCGCATCATAGTTTGTGAGTCAAAATGTGCATTTTGTACATCATCCAAACACATGAAACAGCAAAACTGAGAATCTTTTTTTTCCCTAATAATCGAACCGCCGAGAAGGTTCCAAAAAGCTTCACTGAGCTGGAAGCACGTCACCTACGCACTGGCAGGTGACATCGAGGCAAGCTCGGTCATACTTATGTCGCACCAGCTAGTTACCAACGATCTTTGGCTGGCTACTCGTGTGGCTAAAGACATTGCAGAGTCGCTCCTAAATCAGTAATCATCGCCTCCATGGTGGCGAATAAGCTACACGTCTAAGAAATATTGTCCCGATGGGGTGATGAGGAAAAATGGAGAAGTGATGCTAATTGCTCAGCTAACCTACAATTCACATGGAATCATGAAACACCAGAATTAAATGTTTGAGTGATGGAGTACACTTTTGACGAAGTCTGGCTCTAACCACACTAAAGCAGAGATCATATACATTTGAACAGTAAACTAGCAGGCAATTTAATTTAAGTGCTTTATTCACCACACTACTCAGGACTGAAACTGGATATGAATTATGTTATGGCGTACACCAGGGAGCAGTGGCCTGTAAGCTTAAAAGAATATAGTGTAAAAATACTTATATCATTGTGTTTTATCAGCTTTCACAATATTTCCGAGTATTGATTTTGACTTCTCCGGTCTGCACAGTGTGTGTGTGTGTGTGTGTGTGTGTGTGTGTGTGTGTGTGTGTGTATATTCTCAGAATTACATTACAGTAGATCCTTTTTTTCCCCAATTTAGCTTTGCTAAAAGACCATACAACCCATTCAGAACTAGGTTAAAAATTTTACTATGCTGTACTAGGTGTAGTGCCTTCCCATCTCACCGCTGATTTTCTTCTTCTTGCTTGATCCAGTAAGCTTGCGGCGTGGAGGCGGGGTCTCATCTATTTGGAGCTCGTCCTCCGATTCCAGGTCAGAGAGACTGGAACCCTCCATTGCAAGGTGCCGGTAGTTGGCAGCCCCTCCTGCACCATTGGTACCCGCTTTCTTGCTGGAGTTGTGGGGTGAGCACAGGAGATCATCAACACAGCAACAAATTAAAAAAGTTTACCCTTGAATTTTCCCATTGGTCAGCACAAGTTTCAACTTGCTTTTGTTTAACTTTCCTTCAAAGCCCTCTAAAGGCAGCTCCAACTGAAAAGATGGAAGGTTTGCAGAAAAAAAGGCTAAATCATGCTTCCACTTTTGAAACATTTAAGATGACATTATTCTTCTGTGTACCTTGTTCTTGCTTCTGGACTTGCCAGGTTGGATTTTTTTCAGTGTATGCTTGGTGTGGATCTCAAGCAGGTCCAACTCTCCTGCTTCTGTCTTAAGGAGACCCTTTTGGTTCTTCTTTTTGGGTCCTGGTGGCCCCAGACCTGCAATCACATCCTTGGGTTTGACGCCTTTCTTCTTTCCAGGGGGGCGGCCTGAATTCTGAGAGGTGGTCAAGGGGGCTTTTGAGAGCGGCGAGCCAGGAAATTGTGGCCCAGTGCGGCCAATGTTTTGTTGGAAAATGTCCTATAAAGAGAACAGGGAGCAAATAAGGTCATACTATACTATAAATACAGCTGAAAGAGAGAGGAACCTCCCCCCAAAAAAACAATTGCTCATTCCAGACCATAAAAATGGCCATGTTACCTCAACGAGACGGATTTCCTTAGCAAGGTCCTTGACCAGCGTCTGCGTATTGATTGTTTCTGGAATTTCCACTTCATGATTGCCCAGCGCCTGTGTGTGGCAAGGTACAGTAATCAACTCAAGATTGCAGATTGCTCCATGCATAATATAATGTGCACAACGACACTCTTCAGGGGTCACCTGAAAATACAAAATGGATAAAAAGGTACTAAATCGAAATACGCCACTTCATCCTAAGGATGCAACACAAGACCAATATCGCAATATTAAAATTGCCCCAATATCGTCGTCGTCATGTCACGATATTAAAAGCGGCAAATCTGTTAAACAGGCCAGGTTGTTTTACATTTGAGCAGTTCCAGCACCCTCTGGTGAGGTTTTTAGTGCAGCTTAATTTGAATTAGGCATGTTTTGACCACCTAATTGCCAGATGAAGGGGAACATAGCACATTTGAGTTCCTCCAAAAATTGACGTGATTCACAACGTGTGTGGATTGCCAAGTGCATCTCCATCAAAAAGCACGACTTTTGTCCCAGTTGAGACCAACAGAGCATTGTGATATACAAGACAATGATACTTTGTGCCACTGAGCCAATAGGAACACCTGACAATTACCAAGCCTATTTGTCATTGCTGTTATGTACAAATGTACACTATACTTTTTTTTCCCCCAGGGTGAGATTTTTTTTCTTTTCCCTAATATCGTGAGTTTTTACACAGTACAGCCAACCTTCCCACAATATCGTGTTAACATAGTATCGTGAGGTTCATAGTATGATGTTTGGATATCGTTACATCCCTACTTCATCCTGCATCATGAAAGTCATGTTAGTTACCTCTTTCCTGGTCCAAGTCCGGAAGGCATTATTCAGTGCTTTTGCGCCATGAACAAGGTAAGTGGCTGGGTGTCTGCGATTTTCTCTCAAACCTTCCAGATACAACATTGTATGTTACAAAAATAAACATCATGAAAAAAGGGGGGGTTGCACATTTCTATATTACCTCTGAAGGTATCAAGAAGGTGTTTCCCAACATACCAGCACACTGTCTCAAAGTTGGGAAACTTAAATAAGTCTGCTGTGCTCAACCGCTTCTCTAATTCATATGCCCTTAAAACATAAGCAGAGGAATATGTGCTTATTACATGATGACCAGTTCAACATTCCTCTTCACTCCCTTCTCTTGTGTAGTTTGTAGAGGGGACGTGTCCACTAACAGAGTGCGTGAATGGCACAAAAGGTTTGAGGAAACTAACCGAAGCTGCATGTCAATATTAAGACTATGCAAAAAGTTTCCCCCAAAGGCCAGACAGTCCACTGGGGTCAGCACTGCATGAATCCATCCTGGAACAAACATGTTATCAATTCCATGTTCACAAGTGCTAGGAAATGGTTGGTTGATTGAATACAATGAAAAATGCAGTATAGAAGTGAAAGAGTCACTTGCTCTTCTTACCTGTTGGAATGAACAAAGTGTTTCCTTGTTTGACAGAGCACTTGTAACACATGTCAACCTGGTCTCCAAAAAACATCTCGTTCTGATTGGACGAGGAATTCCAGCGCTCAAAGAGCGCCAGATTGGCTGGTGTGGGGGATATTAGGTAGAATATTTTCTCCCCCTGAATGAACAGGACAATTGGAAGGCTCTTGAAATGAAAACCAATTCAATGAATCAAAAATGTTCAGTCACAATTGTCCTCACCCGTAAAACATGATACCAAACAGAGGTGCCTCCAAAGTCAATGTGAAAGTCTGTGTAACTATCCTTCACTCCCATGAGGCAGTACTTCTGCACATTGGGCCGCTCAAACACAGACTCCTCAGGCCAGAGGTTCTCCACCCATGACAGCTTCCTCACTATCTTTGGAGTCTCCACGAGGTTTGAAAGCCTGAGATAAAACAAAAGAACAATTGCTGTAAAACACTTTCCCTTGCATCTACTCACTTTAGCGCTGGGCCATTTACCCATTTCATCATCAGAATCATTTGTACACTGTCAATCGCTCGACAAGAAGTGGAAAGCATTCACTGAGTCAATGAGGCTGACCATTGCCTAAGACATGTAGCCCATTTAGACGTTATACAAAAGCACTGACAATAGGGCTTCTCACACGGCACTTGGGTTTCCTTGGTGTGCAGCGCTTAGCAAGGGCAAAAGCACTCCGGTGTACACTTGCCTATATTGTAAGCAGTGGCATAGTGCGGATGCTTTTCCCAGTCTATTGCTCTGAGCACTCTGAAATTACTCCGCCTAACCCTCTGAAATATTTTGCTGGTATCACACACTCATGTGTGCAACTGTAAATGTGAAAAGCATGTGAGAATTGGAAGGGGTTAAGTCTTCAATTCATACAGTTTGACGCTTCATTTTATTATGCTAGTTCAAAATAAATTAATTAAAAAAAAGATTAAGAATCATGTTTATATTCATGTTTATTTTTAGAACCTGGTTTCCGAGAACTCCAGGCTGATGACATTTAGTACTCGGTCTCTGTTGGGGCTGTTGTAGTACTCAGCAAAGTCACCGAGCCGCATCTTCAGGTCACACTGGCGAGACACGTCGATCACGTCAATCTCCTTGTCCGAACCTGCATGCAGGCATAATTTCGTAATTAGGTCTGCCTTCTTGTTGAGATGTTTGCACAAGTGACTTTAGGTTCAAATATGGCATGTCATGAAGTCTGACCAGATTGTGGTCCAGAGTGGAAGTAATACTGTATGGGGAGAGTCTGAATTACCAATGTAGTGTTCGACGTCGCTGACACAGAACGATGCTGGCGGCAGAGTCATGCCAAGCCCGTCTCGCCTCAACACCATGACAGGAACACTGAACGAATGCTCTTCAAGAAACTCCACTGTCAGTTGGGCCCCCAACGGCTTCAACAGGACTTCATCTGCACTGTGAACGAAAACAAGGCCTGTTTACAACCCGTTTAATTCGTGATGCCCTGATCATATTGTGATGGATGGATTCATATTTTTAACACCCGAGTCTGAATGCAAGTCTTTGGTTGAAGTATCTGCCGATACTGAGTCCTGATACGACACTTAGGCAATGCATTAAGAAAAAGAAAGAGAGCGCATGAGAGGGTTCTAAAATTAATATAGAAATATACATACAGGCATGTATATATGCAACAATTTGTGTATATATATATATATATATATATATATATATATACACACATATATATATACTCATTCTCTCTCCTTTATATATCAAGTTTCTCATACATTATAATTGGTATATATATATATTTTTTTTTTTAATGGAATATTCCACCAAATCAGTGCCAGTTGCTTTTTGTAACATTCTCAAAATAAAATCCAAGTTCTGTGTGTCTTCCTTTCTTTTCTTTTTTTCCGTTGATGATACATAACTCAAACTGTTTATTGGTCCATTGGAGATTTTCACTGTTTTTGTATTGAAACTCTTAGTGGGGTTTTTTTGCATTAAAATGATCAAATACAGGAAATAGAGCCATGACATTTATGCTGCTTGAATGTTAACTTTAAAAACAATACACATCAATGTGGAGGACGCTCTATATAAATTTATTTTTATGTAATTGTCTGTGCATGCAAATGGCACCTCAAAGAATGAGGGCATCCTCTGTTACAGTGCAATTGATATGTCCATTGCTAGACAATACGTTTACATCGTTATTTATCGGATTGTGCGGGCTAAAATGACCAGTCCACGAAATGCAACCGGTGGGGAACAAGTTTGCTTGTCACCAAATGCATGACGCTCGTTAAACTTCTGTTTGAAGTTAGGTCGTTTTGACGTGTCACACCTTTCACGAACCTGTTTGTCAATCTCTCAACTCTTTTTATATTAAAAAAAGAGAGGGTCTAGTACGTTCACTCTCGGATGTAGCTTTTTTATTCTTTTTAAACGTCTGACAACCTTTAAGCACAATTTATTGTTAACTAGCAATAGACTGAAGTGTTTTTTTCAAGGCCGATAAAATACCGATTGTTTGGAATTAAGAGGCCAGTGACCGGTATTTTAGAGCCGAGATTAATTTGCAGTAAAAGGGAAAATCAAAATACCGGTACTTAAAAAAACGGGTAACCAAACCCAATTCTAACACTTTTTTGAAATGATTTAATTATGTTTGTTAAAATAACTTTTCAAATAGGTAAAAAGTTAAATGCTTTTCTTTTAATTTTAGGCATCTAGACACTGTTTGTTTTAAAATTATAACAAAAGGCTGCTAAAGCTTCCAGGCTCATCAGCATGTCTCGAGTTCATCCATCCATCATCCGAGCTGCCTTATCCTCACGAGAACAATTAGTTTTTCTTTTTTAGCTTTTTTTTTCTCTCAACGGTAAATAAAGTTTTTCCAAGATTTCAATTCATAGAGATTGTACCTGGGAAAAGTTCGACTTCGTAGCTCCCTCACAAATTGTGGACTGCCCGTCTTCACCAAACGGCTGGGGTCTCTTACCCCGGTCGTGGCTCCATCTGCTTGCTTGTTGCCTCCACGGCGTTTACGCACTGTCAGTATGGAAAAGAGAGCCTGAATATTATGACAAATATTTGCATCTGCATGTGTGGTAGTAGTTCCAGCAGACTGTTTGTTTATTGTTGTGACTTAGATGAAGATCAAAACACATTTTATGACCAACTTATGCAGAAATCCAGGAAGTTGCAAAGGGTTCACATACTTTTTCTTGCAACTGTAAATGTGTGTCATAGTTGAACACTTCCACATGGCAGAAAAGGAAAGTTTGACTTACTGACAGATGGTCCATGAGTGAGCTGACAATTGGGGCAGTGATAGAGGTCTATCTCTGTTGCTTTCTCCTCCTCTACTCCAACACAGCTATAAAATGATAAAGAACAAAACAACAAAAAAGGTTGCACTGCATACACCAGTACTAAAAAAGAATTTGTGAATTTGTGAATACTGAACCATGAATGAGGGATTATTGTACATACGATCCCACAAGAAAGCACTGATGCAACAGATTTAGACATCGACGGGGGTCGCAAAAACACCAAGAGTAGCAACGTACGCTCACAAAAATGATGAATTTAGTTAGAATGGCCACTTCAACCCGTGTAGAACAAACCCAGAATTTTGAAAATCTGATTGTGGGTTCCAGTAAAAAAATATTTGTTTTGTGTTGAAACTAATGGCCATTTGTGGAATGTGATAGCGCCTATACAGTATAACATATGTTTTAAAAAGAAGAAGAAAAAATGACTTCAAATTAGACGAAAACAGTGTCATGTTATTATTTATCAATAAAATGAAACAATTCTTTTGTTTTGTCTGCTACTCTGGAAACTCCTCTGAATGTCTGGCAAATTTCAGTTAAAGTAGGCACCAATGAGCCTCTATGGAAGAAATTCCAAGAGGTTCTGTAAATCAACTCGACAAGATTACAAGTGTCTCTTGCCCTAAAAAAACAACAACAAAATCCAGAACCTCCTTAAATCATGCTAATTATGTTTGAGAGGGAGCATTTGAAGTACTCATTCCATGTTTTTTTACAGTAGTTGTTGGAAGGAACAATGGCAGGATAAGAGTTGATTAAGAGTTGTAGATTGATGGCTAATAAGTTGTAGAATGATGAATAATGTTCTGTTACTCAAATTAGCGGCTGTAGGGTAAACTGAGAGGCAATAAATATGATCATGGCAGTAAGGATTTTTTTTTTTTTTTTTTTAAATACTGACCTTCCATGGAACCAGTCTTGACAAATGTCACACTCGATCATGAAGCGAGTCACATCATATGGCAGGCGACACAAGCAGTACACTGGTACAGAAGCCATACTGATCATGTGTGTTTATATTTGGGAGAAGCTAAAAAGCAAAAACTCAAATTCAAAAGGCTCAATTGTCAAATGTAATTCTGAATATTTATGTGCTGTAGTAAGGTTGGAGCTGGTGAAGACACATCCAATTGGGTGCACCAGGAGAGCTGAAATACACGCACAGAAAAGAAATCGATAACTATGTTAAATTAAATAATCGTCATGGGTGGACACAGCAAGTATGTTTGAACGTAAAAGTCTCGATAACATAAAATATGGTCTAAGTTATGGAATTGCATACTGTCATTAACTTATGGCATAAAATGTAACGTTAGACGAAGTATATCATACTGATCAAAGGTGATTACTGTTGCTACGTTGTAAATCCAAAATGAATGGTTGTTACTTGTAAACACGCTCCGGATCGGAACGTTGTGATGCTAGCTCGGTACGTGAGCTAGCGATGTTGCTAATCTACCAACATTTGCTAAATCCATGCAAAATTGTAATACATTCCCGAGGCCCATCCAACTATCCGCTTCAACTCTCCAACTCAAAACAAACGTGAGCGGTAGTTTATACAAGGCATCTTAAAGCTCAAAGTATTGTTGAGCAACTCACCGAACTGGCGCTCCAGCGAGGCCGAGCCTGCAATGGCCGCCGTCGGAGCAGTTGACAACCCTACGGCAGATCAGGGCAACTGCGGCCGAACTATGCAGCGGACTTGATTATTAAGAGTTGGCTTCGCCACATTTTTATGTGGCTACTAGCGACTGAGAAATGCCCCAACAGGAACGTCGCTACGCATCCAAAATGGGAATTTGGAAGCGAACCGCAACAACACTTCAGCTAGATGACAGGGGAGTTCAAATGCACTGACGCCATTTTCAAAGACAACAGCGTCACCGTTGTTCATCACTGTTAACGCGAGTGCGAACAATAAAGTTTTCCGCTGTCAAAATGTCTTCGCAGAGGCGAGTAAAAAAACAACTAAAGTAATCAATTTAGCGCAAAGCACGTACCTGTTGTTTAAAATTTAGGTGTATTGAGGCAAAATGTAGCTGTAGCTATCGTTAAAGTGATTGCTACTTATTCTTTACAACAGCAAATATCCAACGAACAGTCCCGCAAATGACTTTCCCGTTGTACCTCTCTCCTGCTCCCCTGATGACCAACTCAAATACAACAGATAAAATCCATCTGTTTGCATAACTTCGTTGATATGCCTTCCTTATAATGGTTCAAACAGTTTTATCACAGACACGTTGTAAATCCTCTAGTCTTCCAGAGGGAGAGAGGAAAAAAAAATTCAGCTACTTGAATCAGCAGAAACGGCATCTGCAAGCTAATTGCTCTGGCTATGGGCACACCTAGTTTTAAGTCCTCTCTTTTATTTTTTCTTTTTAATGTTTTGAGTCACTCAAACCAATGTCACCCTGATACTCGCATTATCAATATCATTATAATCTCTTGAAGACAGAGCAAAAAGTGATAAAAGAAATATTAAGTACACCCCCACCCGACCCTACAAAAAAAAGGTTCCAAAATTTTGCCCCACTTCTGGATCAACATATTCACGGTACTGAAGCAGTGATTCTCAAACCATCAAAGGAGATGGGTTTTTTTTTTCCCTAAGGACTCCTTCATAATCCGAACACCAATCAAGCAAATGTAAATGCCAAAATAGTTTCAAGTTCCCTTTTTGAGAAAAAGGTGCAATTTTAGGAAAACAAATCCATATCTTTCAAAGAAAAAAGTTGTAACTATCAATCAAGTTTTTTTCTTGATTGATAGTAATTCAAGGAAAACACTCGTAGCGTCTACACGAAAAAAAAAGTACTTAACGGGAAAAAGGCAAAAGGTTTTCAGTGACACCAAATGATTTCAGCCTGGTCACATATTTGCCTCCCTATGATCTCACGCAACTTTACAAAACAAAAATGTATATCGTACTATACAGTCAAGTGCAATCACGATTTTGTCTCAATATACTCCCAGATGTAATTCCTCAGTGTGAAATATGGACCCATACCTTTATTATTCTGTTGTATGAAGCACCTGTCGATGTTAATTGTATCTTCTGCCATCTAATGGAAGAGCATTTCATTGTTCTGCCTGTCACTTTACGTCAATGGCATATAAACAGTCACATTTGTGAAGAACAAACTAAAATGACAATTATTAAATGGGGGGAAAAAGTGAAAAAGTAGGATCTTCCACATGCAGTACAATAAGTGCAACGGTACAGTGATTAGAATCACTACAGTATACTATGAGAATATTGTTATAATCTTACTAATATAAAGCAGTATTTTTCAAGAAATTCTGCAATTTTTCAAGAATAACAATAATCTATTCAGGAATTATATAAAAAAAAAAAAATCCCCAGAAGTTTTTTCCCCTTTCTTTCTTGTGTGGCCAAAACTGCTGGATGTAATTGTGCAGTTCAATGTTCAAAATTGTACAGTTCAATGCTCAAAATGTATATTCTGCAGTACAAAAAAAAAAAACATATTGAAGATAATTTTGAAATATGGAAATACGCCAATAATGACTTGAGAGTGTACTGCATGTTTTGAATGCTGAAAAAACATGTTTGTTTTGTTGATAAGATCAGCTTTAATACAATGTATAATGTAATGATGATGCAGTGGATAGTTGTATGTTGTTCTTATAAAAACAGAAAAGAATGTGGATGTTGGACATCATTTATTTGTATTAGTTACAAAAGATAAATAAAAGCAAAAGTTGATTGTGTTACAATGTACAGAGGGCAAATCACTAGCAACATACTTTTTAGGATTTCCCAAATGTGTTTCTTCATCGTTGGTTCTCAGTCATGCATGAACGGGACTCACTTGACTTTGATGGCATCCAATCGGAGAGTGAAGTCAAGAGGTGTGATGTTTGTGTGAGGAATTAAGTTCGACAAGGCAAATATTTTCTGTTTCAGGACAGAAAGATGTATTAAAAAAAAAAAAAAAACACGGCGAGTCCCATGGAACACGTATGAGAACCAGCGTTTTGATTTGTTAAGATCACAATATTCTAATGAAGGGTCTCCATTAAAAAATACAAAAATAATATTTTTCTCTTTCTCTTTTTTTTTTAAATTTTATTTTATTTTATTTTTTTTAGATTTTGGGAACACAAAGCCAGCTCCACATTGTGCAATGTGACAATCAAGCTTGTGGTATTCAAGTTAGTATCAGACATGACTGCGAAGGATCCAGAAAATCACCGGTCAATTCTAAACGATGCCCAAAGTAACCCAACTATTTGATCTTCTCAATGTTTGATCTTCTGAATGAAGTCCAGAAACACCGCAAAGTTTCATCCTGCACGGCTAAGTATGCTGCTAAGCCAGTCCAGTGTAATGCATCTGCTTGCATACTGCTGCACAGAACATGAGTGCATAACATCGAGGGCTGGGTTGTCCTTCATAATGAACCTTTGGCAGTGTGTATTCAACACATAAATTGCCCACAGATTATTTTATGACAGTTTGCGGTCAACTACACCAATTAACATTAAAAAAGAACAAAAGAAAGTTGGTTGAGTCATCCTGGAGAGGCTCATTTGAGCACATGAATGATTCCATGCGAGTCAAAAGGAGAAACACGACTTACACACTGAAAAATGCAAAAGGCAAAATGTGCTAATCTAAACGAGCTGCCAGGTCACAATAACTTGGCAGTTGCTTTACGGTTTGCACTTGACTCCAAAGCACGTCACCACAATATTTGATGATATGACAGCTAATGTGGAAGGAAACATTTCTGCTGTGGGTTTGCTTTACCAAGCCGATGAATTTCACCAGCAGCTGATTGTGCCTTGGGGCGGTCACATTAGATGTCAAATTGCAGAGGCTTGAACCGTTTTTATTGAGCAAATTCCCCGATGAAACGAAAATGTTTCTCACACATTAGCTGCCATATGTTGGTCATTTCTGATCACAGGGTCGAGTGTTTGATGTGTGTGTGTTTATGTTGGATTGACATGACGTTAGCAGTTGATTGAATGCGATACCTGTGATCACTCACAATGCTAATACACTACCTGAAAAACATTGCCAGTACAGTGAATAAAGGTTTTGCGACTCTGGAATGAATGGTTCTGAATAGATCAGTCATGGCAATGGTAGAGCTTTATGCATTGTTTATCTTTGTGGTTGTGTGCATTGCCATGCTTCACACCGAGAGCCGCTCCTCAAATTGCGGTTAGCCGCACTCGAAAGCAATTTTTAAATGCATCATTGAGCAGGGTGCAACTCTGTTTTAATCATGAGATGCCAAACTTACAGCACCAAATCAACATATCATCGCTGTCGTGCGGAATCTGATAAGTCACATTATTTTTAGGCATTATTAAAAGGATACATACTTCACATACAGTATGTACGCCATTTGCAGCAATAAAAGGTTCATATTTTGTCTATAATTAATTTGGTAAATTAATTATTGTCCAGGTACATATAATACCTGTTCATTGAGCAGACCACTAGACAATTGTCACATTTTCTCGGGAATTCCTGTGGGATGGGACTCAACTTTACATCGAATCGCGAGATTGGGACAGTACAAAATAAAAAGTTCACAGGAGCAGACGGGACCCAAATTATACAGTGGGAACAAATAGAGAAATGCACGAAATAGAGAGTCAGTGAGGAAAAAGGGGGTAACAAACTGTTCAATAAATGAGTCACATACCTTTTATTTTTTTAAAATGTAGCTTGACCTCAAAAATGGAAGTGGTATGGGAGTGGGAGTCATGCTGAACGGGAACAGGACTGGATAGGAGTTGTGAATTTATTTTATTTTTTTTGGGTGGGGTCCTAAAAGTGGTGAATTTGGAGTTGTGCCGATTCCGCCGGACAGTGACAATATGTTGTAAAGGTGCAGTATCATGACGCTTTCCAAAATGGATAAAATCAAGCCAAGATGTCACACACCTACATGACAATTTTACATACAAAAGCAGCATTGAACACCAAAAGTAACATGAGCTGGGATGGTATTAATTACATGTAATTACCCTATTTTTCAGACTCGTCACACTTTTTTTTTTTTTATAGTTTAGCTGGAACTGTGACTTATACTCAGGTGCAAATTGTTTTCAGTTTATTATTATCATCAGCGCTCGGACTGTCACCCCAAATCCCTGTTCTCTAATCGTGTTGACGTTCTTTTAGTGCACCAACCGGCAAGAAATGGCTGAAGTAAAAAGTAAAATATTACAAAAAAACGTGACTTCAGAGGGACTTTTAGTCTGAAAATACGCAAATTGGAGTTTAGCGCTGGGATTGATGAGCCACACAGCAGAAATTCTTCATTGTTGCTTTTGGTAAATCTGAGTTGCACAACTGGAAATAAAGGCTATTCTGGAAGCTGCTAACTTTTTTTGTTTGTTGGTTTTGTTTTATGGTCCACTGAAGCAATTTGTGCTTGAAGCCAACGGTTTGAAAAGTTTCATCACTTCACTTTTACAAAAATATTTTATGACATACAGACAAATCATGACAATACATGCTGATCAATTTCCATGATCATTACTAATTGCACTTTTAAAATTGATAGTCCTTTCACCGCAAGCATTGACAAGTGGAAACAAAACATGTCATCAACATATATTTTCTCTGTTTCGGGAGGTATGATGATGATGTTTGGATAAGTAAATGTTTGCCGGGCATGCGTCACAAATTCCCTGCCACACAAACAAGTGAAAAACGAGACCCATGCGTATGACTACTGACAAAGCTCAGGTGATGCGTTCAATGTCACCTTCAATCTGATCATACTGGAACCTCTCAGATCCACATTCACACTCCATTGCGTCACTCTCCGATGCGGTTAAAACCCCCTCGTGTGTAAGTCCACCTAAGACTGGATTTACAAGGCAGGGCCGAGCGCCCATTTAGGGATTAGTGCCAATTTTGAAAATATAACCTGGGCAGCAACAACCAACAGGTCCACAATAATAAATTCAAGTAACACAAAGAATAAATATTACATTGTATTTAGTTGGCCTGAACTGATTCTTGCAGTCACTGGTTTAAATGAAGATAACCTCAACAGGTTGCCGGTGGCAATTAAGATGCTTTTATTTTTCGAAGGGAGCATATTTACACCCTATTTAATGGTCTATGTTTTCGCAGTAGTTTCCTGCTGTGTATCGACCTGTCGATTTCCTGCCTAGTCTTGTAAAATGAGTTTAAAATTATACACAAGTGTTTTAGGGGGCATATTTCTGAGTATGTATGTATACAGTTACTTAAAACGATTGATGAAGGCAATTCTAAATATTTTTAAAGGGGTGGGTCAGGTCCTCCCTTTTTCCCCTGGTATTTGCGACATGGGCTCACTCTCCATCATCTGCGGATAGCAGAAGAATACTGTAGTGTAAATCCAGCCGAATACTCCAAATGGATCTGTGCTACATCCTGCTGCCACTCAGTTATTGCTTTTCTGGTGCCTTTTTTTCACAAATATACCAACCTTGGTTTCATTCCTGTCCCAGAGGAAGCGTGGAGGCAGGGGTGTCTGTGGGGTGATTCTTTTTGGCACTGGAAGGTACAGCAGCTTTCAGACAGGAGGAGGAGGAGCAGCAAGTTGAGGATGAGGAGGAACAAGTGCCCAATGCCCCCCCACTGGCAACGCTGCTATCCGCGGGCGCAGAGGGAGTGTCGCCAGGCGGCGAGGACACGGCCGTCAGAGAGGCGGCGGCGCGGGAAGGCAGCAGCGGTTGGGTTTGATGTGACGAGCCGGGCAGCTGGACAACAGCCGGCGTGTGCGCTAGAGACTTCGGCCGTATGGGGGCTTGTGGCTGGATTGGGGTTTGCGGTCGGGGCTGATGATGTACATGCTGGCCCAGCGGAGACTGCTGAAAGGTCATCTGCTGCTGGAGGTGTAAACTGGGCTGCATTTGTGGTACTTGGGCCGTTTGCGCTTGCGGCTGAGACCCGGGGGGGTTCGGAAGGCCTCCCCCTGCCGTGTTCTGGGGAAGGGCTGACACAGGTAAGCTGGCAGCGGCCAGGGGTACCTGTGGGTTCAGTGGGACCAACGGAAACCAACCCTGTGAAGCCACCTGTTCGGGGAAAGACATCTTGAGGTAATGTTGCTACTGTTTGCTCTGTATGCTGGTGCGCCAAACCAAGCATCCTTCTGTACTCTATTGAGGGCTGCACAATTAATCAAACTTTAATCATAATCGCGGGTTTGGTTGCCACAATTAAATTAACCAGATCTGCTGCATATATAATAACAAACGCAGCCTGCAGCGGGAGCCTCAGTGGATTCAGAAGAGAGAGCCATGTCAAGTGAATAAAATACAGCTAAAATCAGAGACGAGGAGAATCATAATGAGGTGCTAGTGCCTGGAAAGTGATCAAGGGTCCTTCTGTACCCTATATCTGTTGTCTGGACTTCGTGAGTGCACATTTATTGCATATTGATTCAGTCAGCCCTTTGTAATTTCTAAATTAAATAATAATTTTTTTTGGTAGTTATTTAATATTTTGTCTCTTTTCAAGTGTCATTTTGCACTGAAAACTGTTTACAAATGGTAATGAGAATAGAAGTAATGCAATCAAAATACAGATGATATACTTGACATAATAGACAATCGTGATTAAAAATCATAATTACAATATTGATCCAAAAGAATTGTGACTATCATTTTGGTCCTAATCATGCCAAACAGCACCCGGACCATAGTTTAGCCACCCCTGACTTCACAGCGACTCCGCTATCCACATGCTTACTGACGATCAAGTCCAAATCTCATGACGTTCAAAGGTGTAGTGCTACCAATTTAATTTTAAATGTTTGTCATGACAATCCTGAAGGAGCAACAAAACCTATTGCAGGCAAATATTCAGATTTTTAAACTACCTCTGTTTGTAACTGGGAGTTTTCATGAGAATGATGATGAGCACAGACCATTTTTTTCTTTGTGTCTCAGAGTACGAATGGCTTGGATTCATTTTAGTGTGTGTGTGTGTGTGTGTGTGTGTGTGTGTGTGTGTGTGTGTGTGTGTGTGTGTTGGTGGTACCTCATTTGGCTGGGTCCAGCCTCCCAACTCTTGCACCTGCTGAATGTGCTTGATCTGATTAAGAGAAGGCTTGGGCATGTTCTGGCCCACTGCCTCCTTTGTCCAATTGTCAAGCAACGTGTGCAATTCATCAGTGAAGGTGCTCTTCCTGGCAGGGCTTTGATCTGCACAACAAATGAAGCATGCAGACACAATGATGGCTTCCTGTCATTAAGCGCCCAGATAGTTGACTTCCTCCTTTTGCCATAAAACCACTGCTATGACAAACTTCTGAAACTACTACGGCCACAAATCACAGTACCACACAAAGATGGGGGACTCGTGTCGCATGACTTGGACTTGAGACGACTTGAGTCGTTGATTGTATTACTTGCTTGGCAAAACCTTCTGAAAGGCGCGACTTTGACTTGAATTCAATGACTTGCTAAGTCATTGCGGGCGGCATGGCTCAGGGTAGAACGGGAGTCTCAACCAACCCAGAGATTGTGGGTTGTCAAAGTGTCCTTGAGCAAGATACTGAACTTCCAATTGCTCCTGATGCTGCGCCATCAGTTTGTGAATGTGAAATCAGCTAGAAGTGCTATGAGCGCCTTCATTGGTGGAAGTGAAAGACCATTTACCATTCTGTTTACATGAAAATCTCTCTCTCTCTCTCTCTCTCTCTCTCTCTCTCTCTCTCTCTTAATACACGGTTTAAGCATACAAGTGGACTCCACTTTGAGCTGCTTTTCTGGACGTTAGCATGTCTGCCATATTTGATGAGACAGGGCCCCGCAAATGAATGTAAATCAACTTGATTTAAACTTCATAAAGCGACACCCAACAAAGTGCACAATGTTAATGCCTCTCATTCACCCATTTACAGAGATAAATAGATTTGGCAAACAGATTGGTACCAAAAACATTTCTTATTTTTACATAATGATGCAGTTTCTAAATCTGATGATTACAGTACGTTTATTCCCATACACAGTATAACGATTCAATATTTATGGTCACAGTTAGATATATTTCTATCTGTAAAGACTCATGCAAACGTTCGTTAAAAAAAGAAACACTTTTCTAAACAGTCTATGTACATAAATTAATTGTACACTATTGTTTAATTTTTAGAGACGTAAATATATTTCCGGTGTGTGCGTTTCATTTTTAGTACTACTGTATAAATGTACTGTATTTGTTTGTGTTTTGATCTGTACAATATATTTTTACAACTCCAGTATATATTGTGACAGAAAAAGATTGAACATGACTTGACTTAAGACTTGCTTAAACTATGTACCGACTTGACTCGACTTGAGGTTTTTCTTTTCCCCCACTGTAACTTGACACTTTGGTTATGGCTTGAGACTTGGACACAAGTGGCTTACTCCCACCTCTGGTGGCATACCTCTTTTGACAGGCAATGAGGAACGATCCTTGGAGCTGCAATGAGGAGGTCCTCCACTCTGCTCCGTACCCGAAAAACTGCTCGACTGCTGGAATGCTGCACAGGGAGTACCAAAAATAATGACACAGCGAAAACCAGCGAGAAATCATGAGCACAGCCAATGTATCTACCAGCATGTGTGACTCCGTTGTTATCCATGTGAGAGTGAGGTCGCGGCCGCAGTTTGATTTTGGCTGGCCTGGGTCGCCGAGGGGAGACAGGAGGGGGCGCTGCGGGAAGGGTGGGGCTCCGAGACAAGCAAGCAGGAAGACTTTGCCTTTGGTCTTTTTGGGAACGAAGCTGTCTGTACAGCTCTTGCAACTCTCGGTTCTGCTGGGCTTGAAGCGACACCACTTCTTTGATGTGCCTGAATGTCCAAAACGCAGTCAATGTGTTGTATTAAGCTCAGACATTAAGAGTTGCCATACCTGTATATCAATTACGCTTGGTGGGAACATGTTTTTTAAAAAATGCTTATCTTCTGCTTGCATTTTTATGGTAATAAATAACGTAATAAAATGTTGCTGAGGTAATGTAGAAATAATACATAATCAGTGGAATGCTTGCATCTCCCAAATGTCCACTTTGCAGGAAATAAAACAAAAAACAAAAAAAAAAAACAAAACAAAACACAGGTTTCCAATCCCCTAACACCCCGTCACTCGAGTTGGTAGTGTAACTTTAATTTCTATCATGAACCCTTGCGCACCAATATCAGAATCAAGTTGAATCACTAATTTAATAGGCTAAATCAAGCAAAAATCACTGCTTTATTACACATCAGCAGCAGCAGGCGCGCATGTCAAAATATGTATTAACGTGATACTTGACAAGAGCAAATGACTGTGGTTCCATATCTTCCCAGACATCTGGGATAGCAGGCCCGCGATGGATGGATGGATGGATACACAGGTTAAAAATGTGCCTTCTGTCATCTGGTGGAAGAACTTTCGAGTGTTCTGACTGTTACTATATATGTGGTTGGCATGGATTGATTCACAAAACATTTTGGCGGGGTGGAGAAAATAATTGACAGTGGACAATTTCCCGTAGCACACTTGACCATCTCTCATGGGACACTAATGTGCCACGGCACACTGGTTGGGAATCTCCGCGTTAGACAGTTCAGCATCCAAGACTCATTTGTTCTCAAGCTTTTTTCAACATTTTAAATTGGCTACTAAAAATTGCCATATTTGAACCTTTTTTTTGGGGGGGGGGGGGTATTTTTCATTAAAAGAGTGACCCAGGCCTATGACTGTTGTGCCTGAGAAATGAATGTAAAAGGAGGGTTGAGTGAAAAGAAAGTCTGTCTTACTTCTCTCTCAGCTTGTGAAGTTCTCTTCTCAGGTCGTCATCCTCCAACTCACTCGCATTGTCGTCATCATCATCGCTGCTATCTACGGGGGAGCGGCTATGTCCGTGCCCTCTCGAAAGATGGGCCATCGCTGGCGTCCTCTCTTTGTCGGCCTCCTTTGCCCGAGATCTCCTCCTTTCCCGGAGCAGAACAGGAGCCACCGGGGAGCCATCCGTCTGCTCATCCTGCGTCTCGGCCTTTGTCACGGAGAAGCGGCCCACTTTTCTGTGAGTGCTGCCGCAGCCTGATGACGCATTCTTGGGGGGGGAGGACTGAGGCACAGGGGTCACCTGTTGAGAGCAGTTGAGGGGAAACATCACCATTGTGTACTTTGTCCAAACAAATGAACGGTGAGATCAAAACCATACATGGAATCGTCCTTTGCGTGACAGAGTTGGATGCGGGGTCACCTCCTTCATTTCTTTGAACGACTGACCAGCCGACCGGCCGTCTGATAATGAGACTGGGGTAAAAACCAAAAGGGATAACGGGGAGCAAGAGAGACACAGATACATAAATATACACAACACGCAGACAGACACAGAATAATGTCCACGAGAGAGGACATGCAGATACAGACAAACATGGAGCACAAAGATACAGTCGTGTTAAAAATCCATCCATGAAATCACTCATTATTAATTGTAACATAGAGTATTTTGGCTGCATGCAGGTTTGTGAGTTGTGTATTGAAAAAATACTGCGACATCAGTAAAGTGAGTCATGATGTACAAAGAACTGTACAGGCATGTGAGGAGCTGGTAGTTGTCGGCTTATAAAAAAGGACAGTTCTAATACAAACATAACTAAAACTCTGATAAAATCTTTCTTATGAACAACATTCCCACCCATGCGCACCACTGGCTGGCTTCCTGCTTCTCCACCAATCATCAGCCACACATGCATATGGTGTCTTGACGAACAAAGCGACCTAACATCCAAGAGCTAAAACTGCAAAGATCAAACCAGTCTGAGCCAAATGAATACTGCTCAGTTGAAATGAATGTCCTCAAGGGTCGCAGGTGTGCTGGAGCCTATCCCAACTGACTTTGGGCAGTAGGCGGGATACATTAAACTGGTTGCCAGCTAATTGCAGGGCACACAGAGAAGAACAACCATTCACACTCACAATCATACCTAGGGACAACTTAAATCATTCAATCAACCTACCATGCATGTTTTTGGAATGTGGGAGGAAACCGGAGTACCCGGAGAAAACCCACACAGGCACGGGAGAACATGTAAACTCCACACAGGAAGGCCGGAACCGGAATTTAACCCTGCACCTCTGCAATATGAGGCGGACGTGCTACTGAAATAAAGATTTCATCGCAATTTACTCGCAAATTGGCTTTGCATGAAATGTGGGCCGCTTTAAAGGGTGGTTCATTCTGCTGCATGAATGGCAACAGGTTGATTTGTACCTTCCGCCCTCTCACGGAAGAGATCATTGCTCCAACGTCCCTGGCATAGATAACTGGGCAAAGATCAATTTGCGAGGAATAAACAAAAAAAGTGAGTGACCTGTCACGAGACCTTGGTTGAGAATCACTACTGAATACAGCTTAGCAATTGTGCACCCCTTAAGATGCTTTTTGTGGTGGTGAGCTGAGAGCGACGCAGCTGACACTGCCTGTGGACTTGGGATGGGGAGGGAAGGGCTGCTGTCAAATCAAGGCACATGGCACCCCACTCCCCATGCACGCGCCACTATTCAGCGCTCATCTTGCCACATGCAACCCATGCAAAAGGAAAGAGTGCCAAGAATATTAAATATTGAGCACAAATGGTGGAAACAAAAACCACAAGAGCAATAATGTCAGCACTGATCATAGAACAGGGATACAATAAACCCCTGCTATTCGCGGGAGATAGGGAGAACCAAATAGTGAGTAGCCGATGTTCCAGTATTAAAATGTTCCTAATGCTTGTATTAACAGATTGAATTATAAATACTCCACAAAGTTTGATAAGCACTTGAATACCATTTCAAACATTTGACATTATCCTGGGGAAAAAAAAAAGCTGACAGATTTTGAAAATATGCACCAGAAGCGCCTGTGTAGAGTCTCTCTAACTGGTGCCTTGAGATACAAGTGACCCGACTTCCATATTTTTCAAGATAAGCGACATCGTCCGGTCGTTTTTTGCTTTAACGTGTGAGGCACTTCCTCGCTTCCCATTCTCCAAGCCTGGTCCTTTTTGGCTTTGTCCCGGCCGCGATTGGAAGCTGGCTATGTTGTATAACTCTTTGTTCCTAAGACCGCAATGATACAGTCCTATATTTTTTTTATTTCAGATTAGTTTTTATTTCACTACGATGCATGTGTCTGTCTGAGCTTGTGCTGCTGATGCGAGATGTACGTACTTTGTACACTCTCAATGCCTGTGTGTGTGTGTGTGTGTGTGTGTGTGTGTGTGTGTATATAATATACACACACACACACACACACACACACACACACACACACGGTTGTGAACCTCTTCTTCATGTGCCCATTTTAGACTGCCCGGAGGAGGCCAAGGCGTACACACCAGAAGGAGCCGGACAATGTTCAGTGAATTGAAGCAGAAATGTGGCAAATACTGTTAAATTCTTTTATAATTGTATCTCAAGGCACCACTGTATTTCCTCAACCACAATTACTACTTTTTGATTCACCTATTGCCTTTAGCGCCGTCTTGTGGAGTCTGAGAGCAGTTCCAGAAAGAGCAAAAAATGTGAATTGGTGATTTGTTTTTTTCTGACTAAAGCCAACAATAGGGATTCAAATGGATTAAATCCAAAGGGATTAAAAAAACGAAAAAAATAATGAACCGCGAATTAGCAGGGTGTTCACTGCAATGCAGTTACATAACAATATTCAAACATGGGGTTATCCATCTATGTTTGACATCAACACTTGGTGCAAGTTAAGCAAGTTAATTGTCTACAGTATGTTAAAACTAGTACTAGATATTAGACTTCCATTTACAAGTGCGACATCACACTCACTCAGTCACTCAGTCACTCAGTCACTCAGTCACTCAGTCACTCACTCACTCACTCACTCACTCACTCACCACACTCACCACACTCAACACACTCAACACACTCAACACACTCCACTCTCGTCACTCACCTCACTCAGTCAGTCAGTCAGTCAATCAGTGTCTTTAGAAATCCCTAAGAGCACGCTACCTTGCTGGAATCTGGGCTTCTTGAACAAGCTGGCGGAATGGCGCAATTTGCATGCCCAGTTTTTGAATTTGCGAGTCCAGGATTTCTTGCTAGAAACCGGATTTCTGATACTAGGACATGTCAGGTTTAGGCCAAAATATCCACCTCCTGCATTATGCTGCTGCGCTCCATTCCGGAGGGGGATCTGCTGGCGGTGGGCCCGCAATGCTTCTTCAGTGGTGCTGCTGTCAGAGTGGGGGGCTATAGCCTAAAACAGTTGGGACAAATAAGAGTGGGCTTGAGACATTTTAAAGAGAAAGATGGACAAACAAGAAACATGGTGCATCACATTGAAATGGACATCATTCAACTGAATATGGACTGACTACCGAGTGGATTTCCTCATCAAGTGGCCAAGGGTGTTCAATGACTTAACTGTAAGTTGACCAGTTTTAACAAATAAGACAAAAAGTGATTGTTCTGAAAATTGCAAAGCTTGGCATCTATTGTAATGTAGTAATGGTATGTACTCTGCTTCAGGCGGACAACACACCGGGCGTCAATTAGACAGGAGGCCACTATACCGTCGAGATGTACTGTATGCAAGCCATGATTGATGAGTGTTAGTCACTCACTAGGATAGTTGGTTCTCCTGGTACAGGAGGATGCTGTGGCTCAGCAGGGACATCCTGTTTGGCGGGGAGAAAAGCTGCAGAGGGTGTGGTGCCGGTGGTGGCGGTAGAGTAGGTGGAAGAATGAGATGGGCAAAGCTGCAACTCCATCAGGCCTTGCTTGGCTGACTGGGAAACTTCTGAAGAGCCTTCCCGAGGTCCTTCACAGCTTTCAGGGTCAGGAGTGGTGGTGGTTGAGGAGGTGGAGGAGGAGGAGGTGGTGGAGGACGTGGAGTGTGGAGATGCGTCTGAGACAGAAGTAGGGGGTGGGATGCACAACGCCTGTGGCTCAAAAGACTCATCGCCACCTGCAGATGTGGAGGCCGTCGATGTTGACGTCAGTGCAGACGCAGCCCCACCGGCTGGAGACGCACCGCTGACGCAGTGCTCCTGATATAACAAATTCCTCAGCTTTTCATCCAGCGTCCTCATACGATTGTCTCCAAATTCTATTTTGGGGGGACCTTCGCTGTCCGACTCGGCCACCGAGGAAGGCTGCGCAGGGGAAGGGGTGAGTGTGAGGGACAGAGGGATGAAGGAGGCTTCGGTCGCTCCCAAATGAAGAGGTGGCAAAGACGAGTCCGAAGAAGGATGCCACGGCATCGGGTCGTCTGTGAAGCTCATGTCTCCCGTGGACACATCCGACTCGGACTGCTGTACAGAGGATTGTTTGGGGAGCGGGTGTTGTTTAGGAATCGTGTCGGCGGTGCTCGACACATCCTCTCGCTCTGCGTTTTGCGTCTGGCAACGCCGTGTTGGCAGGTCAGCTGAGACTTGGGATGTTTGCGCCACCTGACTACAAACGAGCTGCTGATGTTGTTGCTGCTCTGGTGTGTACACCATCTGCAGTGTGTTTAGTTGTTGCTGCCGATGGTCCGTGTGCGACTGATGTTGAGGCACAGCCTGCTGCTGTTGCTGATACTCAAGCAGCGCATGCGGCGTCATCTGTGGTGTTTGTTGCTGCTGCTGCAGCTGCACAAACTCCTGTTGCTGCCGTACCTGAATTTGTTCCTGGTATACCTCCTGCGTCTGCTGCAGTTGTTGTTGGTGCGGTGCTGCCTGCAACTGTTGCTTAAGCTGCAACTGCTGCTGTGCAGCTGATTGGCCTCCTTGGGAGAGGGTCTGCTGCAGCTGCTCTAAGTCAGCTTGGCTGACTGCGCCATCAGCACCAGCGGTGAAGGGCGTGGCAGGTACAGCAGTGGGGATGGAGCTAAGGTTGCTGGTAGGAGACACTGCCGTGGAAATGGGCAAACTGAGCCTTTGGTGGCCACAAGTTGTGGTGACGACTTGCAGCTTGGCACCACCTGAAATAGTCTGAGGGCCAGAGGCTTCAAGAATGCCTTCAGGTGCAGCGGCGTGCAAAGTGGGTGCAGTCGTGACAGAGGGGGCGAAGACAGTAGAGGACACTCCACTGAAGGATTCCAGACTCTGGGAGCTTTCTTTTTCTACAAAGCAGAGAGAAACAAACACGTGGTTTGTGGTACTGATAACTTGATCAGCTTCACAGCCATGGCCTATAATACTCAATTATTAGCTGCTACACTCCTGTAAATAATGGACATTGTCATCATCAAAAAATGCAGTGGTGGGCCAGACATTTAATACCTGTTTGATGTTAATTTAACCAACTTAATCTGTTTCGATGAATACATCGGACTCACTGGAGATGTTAATAATTAGTATGAAGATAAAAAGTTTTCTTAATGTGTGCAGATCACTACAGATTTGATTTGTTCGTCAAACCTGACTAACCAATCAGAGGACAGATGAATGCCGATCTCATTTAGGAAGAAATTGAATGGTGATTGGTTAAGGAAACTGTCCCATCGCAAAATGATTGTAAAGGCTGTGGCCAGATTAGACTAAAATGGCCACACGCAGAGGCTGAAATTTGATTGGACAAAAGTGGTGACATCCACATGTTGGAAGCAGTGCAACCAAGAAAAAGTAATAAAGGGATCGGAATAAATAAATACAATTTCACTTAGGCTGGAAATGGTGGTAGGTGCTTTTGACTGGCTTTAGCAAGCAGAGTAGGTCTTGCGCTAGAAAGACAAAATGGTTTAATTCTTGAATGATTAAATATTATTGCCTATTCCTAAGGTTTTAAAATTCATGCCTATTCATTTTAGCCAAATTAGCTTTCCACAAAGACTCGTCCTCTTCGTCACTGAAGGAATAATGGTAGCATTTTGGTTGGAAAGGTAAAACGGCTTACTAATATTTTACAAATACAAAAACATTTTAGCAGGCAAAGGTGTGATTGTTTTTGCAAATTCAAGCGACTATATGGATGACGCCAAAGGTTTACTCAAACTACTCAACATAGTCTTAAGTTTCGGAATCGGTGCAAAAGAACAAAAACAAAAACAGCAACAAGAAGATTTCCCTTTCAAATTTCTGTGGGACAACGTGGAACTTGTGCAGGTCCGCCAAGCACATGGTTACCCCAAATATACTTAACACGAAACAAATTCTAAAGTGTATTACTTCATTTCATCACGCAGTGTCACGACTGCTGTTCTGCACCGCACTGTGATTGGCCAGTCGGCATTTCCAGGTTGCGGTTTAGCAAAATGCCAATTTTCCCAAAGAATTTGCTCTAATCTTACCGTTATGCTTTCATATCAGTATGCTGTAAGTGATGCCTGAGCTCACCTGTATCTGTTTTCGGGGCTGGGAGTGCCCTTGTTTCTCCGGTGGGAGGTGTCATGGCTGCCCCCTGGCTAGAGAGAGAGTCTCTGTGGCGAATGGTCTGGTTGATAAAGAAACGCCAGCGTCCCACCGGAGACGAGTGTGGGACGGAGTCGGCTGAGGAATCATACACACATATTTTCCGTTTGTTCTGCGGTGCCGCATTATTGGCAAAAACTGAAAAGACTCCTATTAACTTACACGTAGAGCTCGTGGGCGTACTGACTTGTAACTGATCGGTTGACCCTGTCTGATTGGGAAACATGCAAAGGATCATCAGGAATCAAACACAGATTGTACAGGCGATATGGAAGACATAAATGTACATACAAGTGAATGCGTTTGAAGTATTTCCTGTGCTTTCGCAACTATGGCTCTGAGCTCTTCAACAAACTTCTCCTTTTCCACATCGAGGACAAAGACTTCCTCCACCTGGAAACAAAATCCAATACAAACAAATCATTAAAGCTGTGAGCATTTTTCTGGCCAATGCTCCAAACAATCATTTAAGTTTCACGCCATGCTCCACCCACATTAGGTGACTTGGCCAAAAAAGCTCGGCAACTTTGCCTTGCATATTTCTCTTGAGACGACCCAGGATATAGCACAGGATGTCTCCCGACTGGTCTGCTAACACCTTGGCATTCGACTGGAAGAACTGGACGATGTAGCAGGGGTGAGGCGAATTGGGGCTTCCCTGCTAAAGCTGCTGCCCCCCATGAACCAACCCCGATAAGCGGAAGACCGTGCGTGGATGGATAAATCTCTTTTGGATATTTGTTTCCAATTGGGCTGATTGAGGCAAATCCCTTGGAAATCACCAAGAATTGTTTTTTTAATCAGTGTCCAAAGTACATTTACAGTCACATCAGCCATCTCTGATTAAAATTTGCTGTTGACCAGTGTTACTGGGGCATGTTTGTAACCCCTTCAATACATACTCGTTGACCAGGATAACATTTGTTGCCTTTGTATGAGCTAGTGCTGATATTCTTAATATCTGATGATAAAGTATTATTCAGAAAGACTGCAGACAATGTTATGCGTGAGCAGGTTACCATATAATCTGCAATGTCCTCTGGTGCATCGCCCTCCAAATCAAATTTAAACGTCACCATTTTGTTACTATGGGTCTCCAACTGGCACTCCACCATGTTGTCGCCACTGCCTGACACCTTGGTACGAACAACGAGAAAAAAAATGTCATCATTGCAAATGTATTCTTGGATACATTTGTTCTTTGTTGATACGTGTTTTCACCTGAAGCATACTCAGTTGAAACTGATGTGAAACCTTCTCAGGTTTCAGAGAAGACGCTCTCCTCTGGCCCTTTACTTTTTCTAATTTGCCATTGGCCAAGAGCAAAGGAGCTTCTTCTCCATTCGTTGGCACAGACCTGTGGGTGGCACAGTACTTTCAGTGGCTAGGCATTTTATTGTACATGAGAAGGACATTGTATATAGAATACTAAATAATAAGCATACATGCAAAATGACATTCCTTTGTCATTACGATGACTACAATGAAGATAGTTTCATTGATCTGATTTTGCCTTTTCAATTCATTTCAACAATTCCAACATAAAAGCATAAAGCATTGCAAGTCACTTTAAGAAATGCTGGAAGCTGTTTTGTATTAAGCTGATACGAAACCTATTTGGATTTTAAAATGCATGATGGTGGACACACAGAGACACATATGAAGTCAGACGTACCCAGTTGAGGAAGGGCGGTCTCTATTTGACAGGGGTAGACAATCCTGAGGAATAAATTGATGTAATAAATATAAACACAAAAAGGTACAGCGAAAGAACACAAATGACATCAGCGATGAATGTAAGTGAAGCACTAACATATGAACAACTACAGCACTCGTTAGGATGAAGAAGCTTTAGTTTTGAAACGACACTTTTATATGCCCTCACTCATTCCACCAGCACAATTGCACTGAAATCACACAGTCACACTCATCTGCAGACATTCTTCCTATACCTGAGAAATGCCGAGCAGGGAAATGTCACAGTCTTGCAGCGAGGCTTGGGGTAGTTTGGGGTCATGACAATTAAGTGAGTCTATAGCAGTGGCAGGTCCAAAGTTTCCTTGCCCCGGTAAGGTGAGCTGGGCCGCTGGTGGCGACGACAGCTCTGGCGCAGGGGTGGCAGGAGGAGGATGGCGGGATGGTAGTGATGGCGGGGGGGGCGTTGGGTGAGAGGGGCTCAGGACTATGTGATGTACGGGGAAGACGGCATGGAGAAGAAGAGGCGCTTCGGCAGCTGGTGCTTGCGCGTGACAATGAGCCTGCTTTTGAATGCATGTCTGGGACTGGGCCTGAATGTTGTTATGTGCGGGAGTGAGTGCAGGCGGCGTGTGCTTTGGCTGGAGCTGGGAGGAAGATCCGACGCCTGTCGTTACGCTCCTGTGCGAGGACGGGAGGTTGGTAACATGGGAATGATGATGCGCCGCATTCCAGGGGGCTCGCTGTGCGTCGGGATGCGGAGCAGGCTGACGTTGTGCCGGCAGCTCCGCCTCATCCCTGCCAATCGCGGCCTGACTGAGCGGACATTTTGGCTGGCTCGGAGTCAGGATGGGCTCAACTGGCAACTGGATTAGGGAAGGAGGTGCTGATTGCTGAGCTTGAGAAAATGTCTGTAGCTGCTGTGGCTGGGAGCTTGGCTGAATTGCTGATGAATTTGCGGTGCTTCCTAACGGCTGCTGCTGGTCCAGGACCACTGGAATATCGACTGCAGTGGTAACAATGCATGCAGGCTCTCCCCAAGAATTGAGACCGGCTGTGTTGGCTCCAGCAGACATGGCCACCGGCTGATACTGCAGCACTGGCTGCCGTGTCACATCTATGACATCATGTCTAAGTGACGGGGATCGGTAGTCATTCGGAGGGCCGGACTGAGTGGTCAGAGGGCTAGCCGGAATGTGACTTTGGGCCTGGAGAAGCGCCTGGCTTGGATTTTGTTGCCTAAGCTGAGACTGAAGCATGTCTGGCATTTGAATATCGGGATGAAGAAGAGTCTCCTGCGGTATCTGAGCAGGAATTGTTGTTGCTGCAAGCTTGACAGAAGTTTGGCTTTGCTGGCCCATGATCTGAACGTCAGCAGAAGAGTTCTGGCAGTGCGATGGTTGGGACTGGTAGACTCCTGGCTGCAAAGGCTGACCCGGAATGACTGACTGAGCAGACATTTGGGTTGTAGTAGAAGGTGTTGGCTCAGGATAAGCGCTTACAACTTTCTGGGCTTGGATGACAATTTGTGCCTGTCCTTGAGTGGTTACAACCACAGGAACAACACGGGAGTCAATCATGATCTGAGCTGCCTGCGTGGTCGACTGGCTTCCATATTGGAGCGGAACATTGTGGCCATGACTTTGACTTTGTCCTTGCTGGGGGAGCGCCTGAGCTGGGACGATACCTGATGCCACGACTGGGTAACCAAGACGAGTGTGTTGCTGAATCATTTCAGCGCTAGGTGGAAGCCCGAGTGGGATATGAGATTCTCTTGCAAGTGGAGTAGAATACGGTTGCTGCTGCATTATCAGTGCAGCTTGTTCGCCAGTGAGCGGGTTATGAGCTACAAACTGAGTGCTGCTTGGTTGAGGGGCGCAGAGCTGAAGCATCTCAGGTTCTTTCTGTTGTATGTGCTGCTCACCGCTGCTTTGAAGAGAAGAGACCGCCTCTTGTTTTTCTGTTTGCTTAAGTTGAACGATGGCAGCTTGGCGCTGTTGCTGCTCTTGAAACTGTTGTTGAAATGGGGTCTTTTGTTGAAGCAGAATCTCTTGCTGCTGCTGCAGAAGAGCTTGTTGCTGGATTTGTTGCGGCATCAGCTGAGTCTTCTGTTGCTGCTGCTGTAAGACGAGCTGCTGCTGGAGATGCTGTTGGAAGAGAGCTTCTTGTTGTTGTTGTTCTTGTTGAGTCGGCTGGGGCTGCTGATGCACCACCTGCTGTTGCTTCGGTGGCTCCTCGTGTATTCTTTCCATTTGTTGATACAACAGTTCGGGCTGCTGCTGCCCTAAATGGTGTTGTGAATGTGCTTGCTGCTGCATGGCTTGATGCTGCTGTTGAAGAGAAGCTTGTTGCTGATCCAATAAGTGCTTGCGTACAAGGGTCTGCTGCTGCTCCAGTTGCTGCTGCTGTAATTGAGCTTGTTGCTGATCAAGTGGGATCAAATTCTGATGTTGCTCCAGCCGGAAAACTCCCTGCTGCGGTTGTAGTTGTCTCGAGGTTTGCTGTTGCTGCGGTTGGATGGTGGTGATCTGCTCACAAGGGTCCTTCACTGGTTGAGAATGTTCTCCCGGTGGTGGCAACGACAAAGCGTGTTGCACCATACCTACTCTTGCCGCTTGGTCCTGTGGAGCCGGGGGGAGGCTCTGCTGTACACAGATCTGCTGCTGAGGCTCATGTTGATGTTTCAGGACCGCTACAGCTGGAAGGCTCTGTTGAAGCTGTCCTACTGAAGGCTGAGTGGTGCTCAAGTGTTGCTCTGACAGAGCAAGCTGGCTCTCCATTTGCTGCTGCTGAAGGCTCGACTTCTGGCCACCGAGACCACGGTGCTGTGGCTGAACGATGGTCTGTAGAGGTTGTGTTTGCTGGGGTGCTGGCTGCTGAACAATGTCAGCAAGCTGCATGGGAGGGGCCTCGGGCTGGGGCTGCTGTGTGAGGGGAACAATAGTCACCACAAGCCCAGCAGGATCGCTGAGTGACATGGATGAAGTGAGAACTTGTGGGGAAACAGAGCTGATGTATGACTGGGAGGGGGCCAGTGACGCTGGGGGGGTGGCTGTTTGAAACGCATCTGATGGAAATGATTGTGACTGTGTAGTGATATGACACAATGGTGATTCGTGTTGAAAGAAGCGGGATGGGGGTAGTGGGGGGGGAGAGAAAGTAGTAAACATTAGGTAAGAATAAGCTTGGCCAGAACAATTAACACATTTGATATGACAGGATTTCCCACATTTTTTTGAGTGGAGGACCCTCACGTAAAACTTTTCACGAAAACAGACTAACTGCAGGTTTAAGGAAGCAAAATTCAAGACTTTTGTAGGACATCATTCATTAATTTTAGCACTACGAGTTTGCAAGACAGTATGGGCTCATTATTACACCATAATACTGTAGTCATTTTGCACTCATATTTTGGACACGTTATATACAATTGACTGATTGCAGCGTAGTTACGAATTTGACAACCGGTAATTCTTCACAGTTGTCCAAAGCTTATACATTGTATTTTCTTATTGTCTGTACAGTGTCCTTGGGTGGCATGAAAGGCGCTTTTAAATATAATGCATGATTATTATTATTATTATTGTGTTCAAACCTTTGAAGAGTGGATTTAAGTGTCTTTCCAAGGCGTTTTAAGGACCAGCTAACATCCTGTAATAGATGTTCAATTGCTATTTTGTTCAATTACATCTCCACTAAAGACCTGGGGAAATACCCGTGTAGCATGCAGTCTGAGAGAAAGTGTCAGAGGATCATGGAAATCATCTGGTAAAGAGTCATCAAGAGAAGGAGGGTTAAGGAAAGGGGACACGATGCACAGCTTTGTTTGGATGAACTGTGATTTGTTTGGTTTTCAGGTGAAGCAACTTGCAAACGATTAAAAACAGAAAGACAAAAGAATTGATACAAAGTAAACTTACAATTTCAGATAATTTGTTCTCCCCAGTATTAGCCGAAAGTATGATGTACAAAATGTAAAAAAAAAAAAAAAAAAAAGGAGTCAGGAGACATCCTGACTTGTCTCCTGACTCGTTTTTCGATTGATAAAAAAAAAATAATAATAAATAAATAAATATTTAATGCCCAAAGGCAGTAAAAAAGAGACTACCAAAAAGAATTTATTCTCAACAAGCAAAACAAAATCTGCTGGCGCAGCAGGATAGATGCTAAACAAGAAAAAGTGCCAAAAAACAAAGAGGTCTGCTTGTGACTCAGAAGACTGATGCAACAAGGACAATGGCCAGACTGAGACAGATAGAAACCAGGGAGCTCACGACAAACAAACTAACAAAACAACAAGGAACAGGTGGAAACAAAACCGAGCAAGTAGACATGAAATCAACAAGAGACATAGGGAAACAAGAAAAACATTCAACAAAATGAAACATGATCAAAGCAATACTGAAGTCCACCAACGTATAGAAGACGATAGACTCAAGTGATGAAGATACGAACCCTGATCGAGACGACAGTGGAGTGCTGCGGCAACTCCCAATTGATTACAAGTTTGAGTTATCGCTCCTTTCCCCTAAAAATACTGCTGAGCTATATTTGGCGATACCTGTTGAACCACGGCATTGGGCTGGAGGAAGGTCTGAGCAACAGGCGGGCCTCGGCTTTGAGTGATGCAGGACAAAGTGACACTCTGGCCACCTGGCAAGCTTGGAACAGCTCCACTCTCACCAACTGGGAGCCTCGGAGGATTAGCCGGTACGGCGGTACACTACAGACCAATCAAATGGTGGATGAGCAATTACATTTCTGAACAAAAGCGATACAGGGATCCCCCGTGAAACATCTAAACACATTTTGTAAATACATCGTAAACATTTGAACACAAAAAAATGCGATCATAAAGTTCATAGAAAATACTCTACATATTAGATTGTGCACATGCATGCATGTTCCTTAATGACTGTGGCTCCCCTTTCCCACATGTGAGGGTATTACGGTAAGTACAGTGATGCCTTAACATCTGTGTTTAATTTGTTCGGTGACCATGTTGGAAACTGCAAACATTCGTATTCCGAATCACCTTTCCCCACTGAAATGAATGAGAATGTGCAATGTAGCGGAGCTGCGATATAGCAGGGAATACTTGTGATCTACATATAATTGGTGTCATTTACAAGTGAGCCCAAGTGACGTGTGTGATACATACAGAAGTAGCGATGGGCTGAGAAGTCTGCGGGGGAGCTAATGATTCCCCCAACTGAGAGTGTGACTGGCTCTGTCCGCTAGCATATGACTCACAGCTGGCAGACCCGAGACTTTCCCCTAACAAGTCCAAAAATGAGAATGAAAAGAAACTTAGCATGTCTTCAGGGTCGTGATGAAGTGCATTCTGGTTTCTACTTTACCTGGCAGGCATAGCGTTGCCCCTCTGACAACATGCTGGTCCAGTTCAGGCAGGTTGTCAGATTCCTGCCCGCCTCCTCCGGCTGTTCCGCCCCCCATTAATGATGGGCTGGATGAATGGGGGAAAGTGTGGGAAGTTAGAGTGGAGTCGCGTCTTTCTTCAAGTCCCTGCTGCTGTTGCTGGAGCAGCTGTTGCTGCCGTCTCTCCCGTGACTTCTTTATCAGATTGACTCTGTCGCGAATTGATTTGCCCACCACCTTGGCATCACTCTCATGGAAGAAGCCTGACTTTACCTGTGACAAGAAACAGAGAGAGAGAGAGAGAGAGAGAGAGAGAGAGAGAGAGAGAGAGAGAGAGAGAGAGAGAGAAAGAGAGAGAGACAAAGATGTATAATTTGTCTTGAAGAGTGCAAGGAGGAATCCGATGTTGTCGTATTCTAGACAGTTGTCCCACGAAGCCCGAGGAATAAAAGTCTGGCTTTTGACCAAAATGTTGGTAAAAATATGATGCATAGTTGAAATATTGGAGGTTGGAATTGTCCTCACAGCTGACGTCGTCATATCACAGCACAGCACCAGTCAGTGAACCTGACTAGCCCTCAGTTGTGGATTCTAGTATTGTGAGCTGATGGCCTCTTCAGCCAATGTTCGCTCCAACTTTCCATGCGACTGAGCATTCACACAAAGTCCCTGAGCATCCCTTGGGCTACGGTGAGCAACATCAGACATGCAAGCGGTGGCCAAGCCGGTATCAGATCTGTCCAACACCTCACAAGTTAAACACTCAACAAGAAAATGCAAAACAGCTCCTTCCACCATCATATCGTATCTGTGTCTACAACCTGTTATATAAATAATCAAATAACATGTTAGTTTAACACAGTTGTATCATGTGTATATGTTGAAATGAAGTAAATCCAAAGAGGTGGTTTTTTTCTGTCTTCACACACCCTCCTGGCGCGCTGTTCAAAACAGGAAAAGTGTAAGTGGAGATTGGCCTAAAGAGTCAAAAATAGCAACTCTCAACTACCAAGATTATCTTCAACAATAAAAACAGAGGGTCACTTTCAACCATCGTGTTTAATAGTGTAGAGTGTTAAACTGTGTTATGGGAGCATTAAAAACAAGCACTTGCACAAATGCGACCAGCTGATGATAATGGATACCTGCAAATCAGGATGCCATATTATAAACAGGTACAGACAAACAAATCATTTTTACGGTTGAATCAAAGTGGAGTATTCTCCACAGGCGTGTATTTTTCAAAGGATTTTACGACTCGGTTAGATTACAGTCCATCTTTGAGCAAACACAAATTTGCCGTTTTTTTCCTCACCATCTCAAGAGCCACTTCCTCAGCACTGTCATTCTCCAGGTCGTAGCTAAACTCGATGGCCTCGTTATCTTTGTGTTTCCCCTTCAGTTTTTTGGGCTCATCAACCCAAATCCGTAGAGCCAAACAGTCCTGGGTGCCGTTGTCTTCCTCTGCCAACTCCACGCGGACCCCCGTGTCTTCACCGAAGAACGCGTGGTTCAGCAAGTCTCGGATGGACAGCCTGCGCATGCACGGAAAGATCGGATAGCAATAAAGAAAGCAAGAAACTTTCTGGGTCTGGCTTGAAAACAAGAATCCTGCTTACCGCTGGCTTTTATTCTGACGAATACACCCTTCAATAATCTCTTTTATCTCGGGGTCGTTCACTTTATCAAAGCTGGCTGGTTTGATACCCTGCAGAAAGGCATGCAGGAAATAGTTTCAAAAAACTATTCACAAAATGATCACTTCAACTCCTGACCTGCATGTTTCACTCGTGCCAAATTGACTCACGCTTGTAACTTTGCGATAAATCTGAGCGGCATTTTGGCACTCGGAGTAAGGGTATTCGGAAGTTGCCATCTCCAGCATGCACATTCCAAAGGCGTAGACATCCACAGACTCGTCGTAATGCTCCTCATACATCTCTGGAGCCATGAACTCGGGGGTTCCTGTTCAAGCACAACAGATAATTGCAGCTTCATCCCTATGGATGGGTAACAAAGACGCTCCTTTTTGGGGGATGGACCGATTTTGGGTCGGTAATACAGAGAACCCATTCATGTGAAATCAAATGCTGCCACCTTTCGATTCCGAAGAGCGTACAACTGTGCGGCAGTAGAAGAGTTATCGAATTTCCATGCTGCATTTGAACGCAGCATTGCCATATTTAGGTTTTCATATGGGTGAAATAACCAAAGCATTTTGTACCACATCGGGTGCATTCAAATGATGAATTCAATCCCAACAATTATTTGCGTGGGTCTCGTTCACGTCCTCTTCTGTCATTTTTTTTGCTATATTTAAGTCCAGGGTGAATTCAAAGTGATGGTGCAGCTTGGGGTACCTTGCGTCCTTGAAAAACAACTGCACGAGGAACAAACACTAATACAATTATTATTTATCTTCATTCCATGTATTACTGTTTCACTTCATTCCTTGTGGTGTTCTTTGCTTTGCACTTGGGATTGTGTAATTAATTATCGTTTGGATTAATTATACTTTGTTAATTGTACAATGTTATATGCATTATTTGAACTCCTTCCTGGGTTAAATAAATTATTATTTATTTTGCAAACAACAGGAAAAAAATGTCCTTAAAATTGGTACCATTGAGTACCGGTGTTGATTCCCAGGTACCGAGAATCTGAACCGAACAGATTGAACGGTGAACGGTACCCATCCCTGTTTATCCCTATTAATGCCCAATCAGGCAGATTAGTCAGTCAAATTGTCACTGATGTATTGACTTTTTGCTGCGCTGTTCCCGTGGGTCTGTAGTGGCCACACTCTGTAACTGTGTGCTCAGGCCCGTCCCCTTCCAATGCGCAGACCGGCGAATTGCAGCACACTTCTCTCATTCACACAAGTTGAAGACAAGAGAAAGTGCTCTTTTTTTTTCAAATCTAATAGTAAACTGTGAGTTTGTAAAACAAGACAAAAACATTCTTGGGAATCATGCTTTGAAGCGTGTCAAATGCCATACTAGTCAGCCTCTATTGAAATATTAGTATTTCTTAGTTATAGACCTGTACTGTTCATAAATGCATGGTATACTGTACAGGCTTTTCACTCTAAGCTTGAGGAAGTGCTGCACACATACATTTTAGAGCATTTGTCAATACCCATCTAAAGTATACACTTTGGGCACTTCACATTTATGGACCCTAACTTGTGGTGATGTAGCAACCACACAAGCATTGATTCCCAATGATGCTGTCTTTTTAAGAAGCCTACCGATGACACTTTTGGCAAATGAAGTCCTCATGAGGGTTGCAAGCCCCAGATCGCCTATTTTTACGGAACCAGTGGGGCCCGTGATGAAGATGTTGTCACATTTGAGATCCCTGTGCACAATGGGAGGGGTTCTGGTGTGCAGGAAATGAAGACCCTTCAGGATTTGCCGACACCAGCTCCTCAGCACCTTGGGCTTCATCACCTTAAAACGCTTCAGGTACCTGCACACAGAGACCGTTTCAGAAATATCGACATGGCAAATATTGCACAGAAAATGGAAAGGTTGAGACAAATGAGGAAAATAACATCCACTCAGCATAAAAGTAACATTTCAAAGACATGTTCATCTACTTTCCAATGAATGGTTTTGTGTGTGCTCCCTGTTTCTTTAACGCAAATGCAAAATCATAAACTTGGTTACCTTTGACACCGGAAGGCAAGTATTCATATCTTTGCAAAGGGTTCATTTTCATATGTTTCATGAAATGGCCACTGAATAAGAAATAAGAGTTGATTTTGGATGAAAAAACATGACACCATAGTATGCTGTCGTGACAAGTGAGAAGTGATAGCAAGAGGTTGCACCAACGTTTTGAGTGTTCCCGAGGTCATGAGTTCAGTGACGAGGACGATGCACTTCTTGCCACGGAGTACAGACTCCCACGAGTCGTAGAAGCGCACAATGTTGGGATGCTGGAGCCCCTTCAACATTTCCGCTTCTTCCTTGAAGCGCTGCTGCTCCGCCTTGGTCAGCTTGCGGTCCTGATAGGAAGGCAACACGTGGATGACATGGATTGCAATCCATAACATTTGAACCCAATTCCCCTTCCCTACAGCAGCGATCTTGACTAAGTTAAAAAGAATGGAAGGAGGAGGGGCACGCTTAACCTTGTGATTTACCATCAAACCAATTCAACACACTAAGTACAAATGCATTGGATGTAAAAAGTCTACACACCTCTGACCCAATGCCAGGTTTTTGCGATATAGAAAAATCAGATGGAGATAACTGATTTCAAAACTTTTTCCACCATCGATATGACCTAGAATTTGTACAACTCAGTCGAGTAAAATTAAACAACTCTGATGATGTGGGTGCTCAAGTGTATTGACCAAACAAAAGCTGGACTTGTCACCAAGCAATTGCAAGCAATTAAACATATTTAAACTGTATCTCAGTTTGGTGTTGTCAGTGATCGGTGACAAAGCAAAATGCTGTTCGTATTCGTGTAATAACTAGATGGGGGAAAAAAATGATTTTCATAGGGCTACCATCCAATGAACCTTTTTTGTTTGTTTTATGCAAAAATCAAACAATAACAATTTGGTAAAAAAAAGCATTAAAAGTCAGTCACATGCTTATAGAGTACACATGTATTTTTTTTTGTAGTCTATGGCTATAGACTACAAAAAAAAAAATCATCAGATGAACTTCCATAATATACCTAACACTGCTGGATGGGAGCCTCCCATGTCTCAATTTCATATTTTTTCCACAAATCTAAACTACTGGTCATCCCCATGTGGGTCTGTTACTTTGACAAAGCATTGACAAAGTCATGACAATGGCTTTCTCTGCTTTCTTTGATGATGCAAGAGTAAAGGCTCAACAACCAAGCAATTTTGGGGGGTTTCTAAAAAGTTACCGAGATGCAAGCAGCATATTTGTTCACAACATCGAGTGCAAGATTACATCACAGACGCAGGGACTGTGTAAATGGAGTCATGCATGAATTTACAATGGAAGCGGGAGACTTGTTGGCGCTTGGAAAACGTGGACATTTCCAAAGCGCCATAAGGTGAAAATGCATTGAACTGACATTTTAATGATCATCTTAATTGTATACGTAATGTCTCACATAACAGTAATGGTAGGATTAATTGCTGAGCTTTTTGTCACACAGCATCTGCTCTATCTTGTCATGACGATGCACTGATTTGGAAGGCCTCTAGATGCCAGTAGCCACACAGCGTTGCACCAGTCCCGAGGTGGCACCTTAAGGTTTTGTTCCAACACATTTGTGTCCATTAAAGAGGATGGGGCAGGGATCCAATATACTCACATGATAGCAACAATTATTGGGAAAAGTGATGTTCCGTTTACTTGAAAGATGCAATTTGTAGGGCACACTGAGCACCCCCCCCCACCCCCGATAAGCAAAAGAAGGGCCCTTTTTTTATCATCATCTTGGATGTCAAGTCAAAAGTTGATGAATATGAGGAGGCGGTCATGACAATATTTTAATGCAAAACCATCAACCACTGCTGTCAAAGCATTTGAAACGTGGCAAGAAATCCCAACATGTGCACTGTTCTATTTTTAGATGTCTCACAAGCAGCCATTGTTGACTGATTAATCCGTGAGTACAGAATCCAAAGAATTTCAGCTCATTGGTCAAGGGCTCAAATGTCAGACATTTGTGAATAGTCTTATGATAATAAAGTGCATTTTCCACCGCTATTGTAAGCACCAAAATCGAACAGACATATACTCAGAATATGTAAGAGGCAGATGGACAGCAGCGCTCGTGTCATATACAGGCCTCCCTAAAAATAGACATCGTCGTAATAGAAAAGCTTTCCACCGATCAATGATATCATTTCTTTAGCCAGGTTTAAACAAGTCTAGCAAAGGAGGCGCACACAAAAGAGGTCTGAACCGAATATAATGTAATACAGGAGTGACTAGCTTCCACATTTCCTCCTTTGTATGCTTCATTTTGGCCATTTCATTCAAAATGCATTCAGTCTCCTTTTGTGGAAGTACTGCTGGAAACAGTGCAGCCCTCCTCTCCAAATTGGAAATTCGCTTCAACAGAAAGCCAGGCTGCTCTTTGTTGCACTATTTATGGTGAAGAATAAGTCGCAGCTCACCGTCACTCTTGGCCTCAGCAACTACCTTAGGCAACGCTTGTGTAAACGTGGCTGCCTAAGTTCAAATGAGTCAAGACTGACTGTCCCCCCCGCCCGCGATCATCTTTTAGTCGTTTTGTCAGTGATTGCCACACCTGTTTGGGTGCTTGTGACCACTGAGAGTCTTGCCAGTCAAAGCATGATCCCGACTGTCAAGCTCAAGACGAGACAAGAGCGTTCGACTGCCGCCTCAGCCTTTACAGTACTGCGGCTCCCTTGTGCAGCATCAGGCCGTCTTTGAGTCTGCGCAGTTCACACAGAGTTCAACTCTGACGGGACAGACTTGCAGAAAACATTCTCCCCCATCCGTACCAAACTGCTGCTGTAAAATGAAATCAAATATTGCACTTTGGCACCATCTTTTTGTTAATGGCTGACCTTTTTTATGTTGTGGATAATCAGACATCTGCCTGAGCAGGTCAAACTATACACGCATAGGCAGCCTCAGAAAATACCCGGGAGAAGATGAGGGGCTGTGCGACAACGCACCCTGATGGCTATTCGGCAGATGAGGTCAGTGCTTGTGAGCACTAAAACGTCTGTTTTGGAAAATACTGTGTGAGTTATTAGATGTCATCAGCATACAGAGGGATACCTGTGGGTTCCATGTTTATGTTGATCGTCATGTGAATTAGTAACATGAGAAGATAAACAAGGCAAGTTCATACAAGAGAAGCTTTGTTCTTAAGTCCCTGGTCCAATTATGGTGCATTTGATTCCGTAATGTGCAAGTAAGCATCCGGCATTTGGCAATCCAAGGTGGCGGATGGTTGGGATTAGATTACTGTAAACCATGACAGCGCTCAGTAACAAGATAGAAAACTGGAAAAGGGCTGCCCCACATGCCAGATTAGAAGGCCAGGCCACTAGGCCAAGTTCACTAAGTATGTGAGCTGGAATAACAATCTCAAGGGCCCGTTGTGCATTGATTGAATTTGCTCAACAAATCTGTCATTAATCTAGTTGTTTCTGGCTCTTGAATGCGATTTTATATTGATTCTTGCAGTATACAAGTTTTCATATACTGTACCAATATTAAAAAAAGACAAACAAACAAAAAACACATCGGCCTCACAGTGCAGAGGTGCAGGCGGCTGGGTTAGTATACAAGTTTTCATATACTGTACCAATATTAAAAAAAAGACAAACAAACAAAAAACACATCGGCCTCACAGTGCAGAGGTGCAGGGTTTGATTCCGGCTCCGGCCTTCCTATGTGGACTTTGCATGTTCTCCTCGGGTACTCCAGTTTCCTCCCACATTCCAAAAATATGTATGGCAGGTTGATTTGGCACTCCAAATTGGAGGTGCGATTGTGAGCGCGAATGGTTGTTCGTCTCTGTAAGGGTCGTGCGACTGACTGACGACCGGTTCAGGGTGTAGTCTGCCTTCCGCCCTAAATCAACTGGGATAGGCTCCAGCACGCCTAGCATGAGCAGTGTTGAAAATGGGTGGCTGGATAAAACCAACGGTGTGTGATTCTTTAATTTGGGGATATCAACTCAATCAGACAAATGGGCTGCAGGTTTTCCACAACAGTAAGTATTCATTTGATCACATTACACGGTGAGGAAGCCTTACAAGCATGCACGATAGTAAGGCTGGGGGAGAATCTTGTGAAGAATAAAATGGATACAAATAAAAAGGTGCCACCCTGTTAGATACACCAGTAGTAGTGATACAGAGTGTGACCTTGGTTTTCCTATGCTTTGACTTTTGACCATACCCCCAAATTTTGTCGGAGTTTTCATTCATCCGCCTGGTTTTCGTGGTTGAAAAAATTCATTTGTCTGCATAAAACAGCAACTCGTTTCCTGCAATTAAGTGAGGAAATCAAGGCCTGGACGTCACTGAATTTCTTGAATTTGAATGAATAATTAACAGATGTGATGGTGTTTGGTCTCAATGACCCTTGTACATCCCAACCTGCCGTCTTGTCTAAAGGAAACTGTGTCGAATTTGGGTTTTAATTTGAACGGTAATTTTAAATTGCACCGGAAAAATTGGTGCTGTCTCCTTTTCATTTCAGGCAGCTAGCTTCTTTCTCAACAGCACTCAACAGTACTCGATATCTTTGTTGTTTGGATGACTGTAATACACTTTATTTTGGAGTCAGCCAGCCCAACCTCAAGTGTGTCCAGTTGCTCCAAAATGCTGCTGCTCTCCTACAAACTAGAGCTTGTAGGAGGGAGTACATAGTTCTAACTCTGGCTCCCTGTACATTTTAAAGTCAAATTTGTATTCATTATGCAGCGCTTTGTTTAAAGTGCGTGCCCTATAAATAAAACTGAGTTGAGTTATTGAGTGTGACTGCTTAATAAACCGCAGTGGGACCAAATAAAGTTCTACGAGTGCCCTGCGATTGGCTGACAACCAGTCCAGGGTCTACCCCGCCTACTGTCCAAAGACAGCTGGGATAGGCTCCAGCGCGCCCCGCATCCCTTGTGAGGCTAAGCAGATCGGAAAATGGATGGATGGATGGGTTCGCAAGCTCCAGGCTTTGGGCTGTCCAAATATGTCGGGTCCGTTTGGATCGATTGGGTTCAGCTACAGTGCATTGTATTTTGTAACTAAATGTAGGCTTTCATCAATACTATGTGACCAGATGACCTCAACTAATGCAAATGGTTCCTGGGTGATCAGAATCAAATGTTGTTGTCTCTTGCAGCCGAGTCATACTGGAGGAGTGATCCGTCCATCCTTCAAGGATTTTTTTTCCCCCTTAAATACGATTTTCTGTTTCTGGATGGGAGGTCTAAACCTGGGGATGTCATTCATTTTTGTGAACTTTGTGGGCCTGTGAAGCCCTTTGACACACTTTCGTGGGCTGTAATAAAGTCGACTTGAGAACCAACAAAATTAATCTTATACTTGTATTCTCTATCTTCTTAGCTTTAGCTCCTTATCACAGATTTTATCCACACCAAATCAGCAATAAAACCAAAAATATGTTCTCTTGTAAACAAGAAGCCTTTTGAGAACCTTTCTGCCAAAGCATTTTTTTGGAGAGCACGAGGTGCAGATTACACGATGACAAAACTAATCCATGTACTTAATGGCCTTAAAGGGAGTGTACAGTATGAGCTGTGTTGAGCTGCTCTGGTCTGGGACAGCTGGGTTAAACCAGTCTGCTTTCTGCTGCCGCTGGTATGCTGTCTGTGCAGGGCTTTTGTTCCAGCCTGACAGGTCCCCGCTGTAATTAACTCCCTGGATCACCCTGCATGCTCACTCACACGTACAGAAATTATGGATAGCGAGAAAGCAAAATGGGGCAAGGCTGACACATAACCGGAGCATACATTTTGTTGAAAAAAATGTTCTGCAAGTGAAAAATGTTCGCCACCAGCTTGCATCACTAAAACCTCTTCTACCATTTCTTCCTGTACATTCTTTTGGCGGGTTGCAAATACTTTTTATGCATACCGCCAATATTCCCTCTAAGATGCACACGAGAGCGGTTTCGCACTGCTCTCACTCTCACACGGTGAAGTTGGCACAGACTTATTCAATTTTTTCATTACCACCCCAGTCGAATCTACAAACAGGACACCACACCATTCCCTCTTGCCCTGTTTAAGTAGTGTGACAGAGGGTGCACACTCAGTTGTTCTACTATAGTATGAATCATACGGTGACAAGCTCACACTAACCACTGACATGACATTGCAGGCAACTCGCGAGCCGCTCCATTCAGGAAGTCCAAACATGGGTGTAGTTTCCAAGCCCCTTAAAGGAGTCCTGTATGCTAAAGTAAAAGTAAGAAATTAAGGCTGACTTTGTGTCACAAATCTGTATTCAGTGATTTGTTCTACTTTGATATAGAGGTGGTTTGAATTTTTTGGGATAACATATCAACATCATGTAACTTGTTATGATCCGAGTTTTTAGACAGGTGTGATACTAGTTTGGCCATCGTGTGCATGTCTGACGTTGCTCATTGTGGTCCAAGGGATGCTCAGGGAGGTTGTGTGAATGCTCAGATGCATGGAAAGTTGCAGGGAACATTGATTACCGCCACCTTATGGCCAGCAGTGGTACTCAAAGCCAATTTGAATTTCCCATTCAAACAGTTTTTTGTTACACCCTGAAATTATGGTTTGAAAGCCAGTCGAATAAAAATTTGACCAGCATCTTCTTCAAGGGCATATCCACTGATGGCAAATGTAAAGATGACATTTGACTCTCCTGTTCTCTGCCTTTGGAATTTCACAAAAAGAGGGAGAAGAAATACTGTAGGAGCAAAGGTGTCCGTACCGTGAACTTTAATTGCGACTCCTTCATGCGGGGTTTCCCCGTCTTCCGCGTCTTTGTAGACAGAGGAAGATAAGCAAGGTGCTCTCACGAAAAGCATCAACTTGTAAATGGTCTTCATTACATTATGTAATCCTTTGTTAGTCGTCCGCATCACTGTGAGTTAATTATAATTTTGCTGTCATCAATCTGGCTCGCCCAAGCACTCATCCAAATGTCACTGTGCTTTGGAAGGACTTTGGTAATCAAGAGTAAATGGTGCAGCTCATGTGGCCAGAGTGTTGTAGTCAATGTGGCGCTGGATCCAACAGAACCAAGCCTTGCTGTGCGTCTCTGTGTGTGTGTGTGTGTGTGTGTGTGTGTGTGTGTGTGTGTGTGCTTGAGTTGCCCCACTGTAAGAATTTGCTCAGCAATGACTCCCTGGGAGGAATGCCAACGTAATCCTCCATTTGGCTCATCTCTCTCCCACCGGCTTTTTTTCTTCTCACTGTTGTACTGTTTCTCTCACAGTCTCAATGTGTTTTCTCTTTCACTACATCCTGCCAACAGAATACTTTACATGAGACTAGAAAGTCATTTAAAACAGGCGCTTTCCAACCAACTCTTAAATAAGTGACAACACACGCTCGTAGCAAAAGCCACAGGCAGAGTTCACTCATTGATGCTGGCTGAAATGAAGTCTCGCAAGGTGTGCTGAAGCCAATTATTTTGCGAGGTGCTGAGACGGTCCAGTTTTCACTTTCACGTGGCTTATCAAAAGGTTTGTGGGCATAAAAAGCTGATGTAGCAATCGACATTTTCACTCATGGCTCCTTCTTGTCAAATCGTACAAACAATCACATAAGATGGTGTTTCCAAAAATGCTGTTCAAAAGAGATTGAGAATCCTTTCAAGCAGGAAGTAGCAACTTACTGGAATCAATGCGGTAACAGGGTTTAACAAGGTTGAAAATAGGCAATGCTTGGGTTCAGTCATCGGCGTGGCTACAGGCCACCATCAACGATCATGACAGTGAAACACACACTGCACAAAAGGTACTTTGGAGTCTTTTCTGCTTCGAATACGTACATCACATAAACCTCTGGTGGCTATTCTACCACCACAAAATGGAAAACGTGTCACACAAAGCCAAAGAAAGAGCAAAGATTTCATCCACTGATTCTGGTTAAACCGAGGCCAAGTGATGTGCGCTGATGGATCACAAGACACGATGTGTCAGTTGAGCGTCGGTCTACTCTTTTTGTGTCAAGAGCTTTGCTTGGCAAAAGGTCAATTGATCTCACACTGAAATTAGACTATAATTTTATAATAACTAATGAATCGTTTTCTTTGTATGATTCTTGTAACGTTAATGTTTGTTTTTTTTTTTTTAAGCTATGGGCTGGGCCTCTACTGTGGTGAAAGTGCAACACGCTGTGTAGGATGAGGGTAGGGTTTATGATATTTTATGTGTTAACAATTCAAGCTAGCTGCTAGTTGCCAGTCTAAAAGTGATGTGAGGATAAGCTCCAAACCAAATGCACAAAGCCAGCAGTCAAATGAGGGCGGCTGCAACAACACTGCCTTCTATTGTACTTTTGATTCTCCTCCGCAAGAATGTCTCCCACTACTCATGTTAACTACATGTTCCAATGTTCTACATTGCGCGGCAGCTTTCATTTGCATCTCTTGCTTCATGACATTAGCCAGGCAACAAATATTTGCGTTTGGTTTGTGTCGCATGCCCAAAGTGCCCCAAACGATGTATTCATCATGGCTAAAAAAAGGTTAAAAATAATGTCCCTTTTTAACTATAAATGAATAGAAAAGACACTTGTGAAACAGCACTAAGCTTAAGAAAAAATTGTCGTGGACCTCCTTGACACCCTGAAGTCCTCTTTGGCATGCTGGGATGTCAAGGTTTCAAAGGAAGAACTGCTGGAAATTCGACTCACAAAAGAGACTGTTTTAAACAAGGTAACTCAGCGCCTGCAATGCTGGGGGTTTTTTTTTCACCTTTTTCTTGTGTCACTGTCTGACTCATGCTGGCGCTGACGTGATCAAATGATTTGTTTGCATCATGCCACGTGGACACAGTAATGTCCCACTTTGATGGGTCTTGTGTGAAAGACAAATAGGAAATAAGAAAGGCAAATAAATACTGGCTCTAGTGTGACATCACTGACGTGCCAATTTTACAGTTTGAAAGGGACTTATTGGACATTAGGGCAATCAAGTCAAGCCCAGCTATTTGCAGGGATAGGGACCAAGCCCTTCTGGGAATAGTGAAAAAATAATGAGTGAATAAGTAATGCCATTCCAATAATGTTTAAACTACGGCTGTCAGTGGCAAATATTTTTTAAAATCGATAAGCAAACATTTTTTAAAGAATTTTGCATTTCATGATAAAAACATTTTTTTCTGAAGGTACTGTTTTATAACTAATTATTGTCAGTATGGTGACCAAAAGACAACATTTAAGCAAAATCACACGAGAAGGAATGATGTTTTACTCAGCAACCTTTTAGAAACTGATTCGTTTCTGGTTCGGTCACGGTTTTCCATGTTTTTTTTGCAAATGTCTTACCTTGATGAAACAGAATAGATAATCGTGTTGTTTTCATGAAGGACTACAGAAAGCAGAAAATAATGACTGCTGAGAGACTGAAAACAGAGGACTTCGACAATTTTAAGTTGAACAATAGCTCGAAACGATTATTTGATGAATAAACTAGTTGTAGATTAATTTGACAACCAATTGATTGTTGATTAATTGATTCATCTTGACACCTCTGGTTTAAATTGTAAATATTCTATCTATATTATATATTCTGCTTCTGAAATTTCAATATAATTTTAAATTCATCTGACAACATCACCTTAATAAATGTATTTCTTAATTGATTTTCCAAAAATGTTAGAGAAGTGCGCATGTGCATGTGCATGTGGCGCTCCATAACATTCGTTAACAACCCAGGCTAAACCTAGCTCCTCCCAGGCAGACAAAAATCAATTCAACATGCTTCCGAGAAAATTCCTGTTAGCCAGAGCTTTGAACGTTTAGCACTTTAGTGCGTTATAAAATGAGCAGACCATTTTCAGAGACAAGCTCAGGATACGTGCCACAAAACAAAAACATGAATTTGAGAATAGCGAAGGACTAATGGGCAAGGGTTCGCTGTAGAAAAGAGAAGACGTGGTACCTGAAGTTCACACCAAGCCACCTCCACCCAAGTTTCAGTGTCGAGGCCTTTGTAGACGGTCTTAAAAGCTCCTCTGCCCAGCTCGATGTCAAACTTGAGGAACCTGCCTCCAGGAGAGGTGGCCACTGCTTTCATCTCCGCCTCCTCCTCCTGCTCGCGCTCCCTCTCTTTGCCCTTTGGGGTGGGCGAAGAAGGAGGGCCATCCTTGCCAGGCTCCTGGTCACTGGGGCAGGATGGATCCTGGCGCAGGCCAGTGCAGGACACGGTTCCTTGCTGTTGGGCACTGCAGCTGAAGACTGGATCAAAGGAGTGAAAATCAAGCTTGGGCGCGCTGTGCGGAGCTTCTGCGAGAACCACGTCATGGTCCTCCTCACAAATCTCCACGCTCTTTCTGAAAAAGCGCTTCTCTCTCCTCTGACTTTTCTGGCCTGTGTCAAGCGGCAAGGTTGAGAAGAAGGTTTCGGGCGTGAGGCAGGCCACCACAGCCTCCTGATGAGCTTCTCCTGTCCCTCCATGCTCTTCTCCTGTCCTCCCCCAGCCCTGAGCCTGAGATAGGAGGATCTCGGAGGGGGTGCTGCTTGACCTGTCCCTCTGTGCGTCGGCACCACCATGCTGCTCAAAGTCCTCTTCCATCTGTCCATCTGGTTTCTCCGATGAGTCCTCTGTGCCTGTGGGCTCTCCTGGGTCGGTAGCCATTGAGATTGTTTTTTTTTTTTTCTCAGTCCGCCAAGACCTCCTCTGTAGCGTTCCTCCTCCGTCAGTCCCCGTCTCTGTCTCTCAACAGACTTTTTTTTTTCTGTGCTCAAACTAGGGACCCAGAGCTACCTTCGTCCCTCTCTCGTTCAACATTTCTTCAACAGTGAGATCACCGGAGAGTGGTTTATGTCCTGACTTTCCTTTGAAGTATCCTCTACATTTTCTTCAAGAGCCACTTGAGGCCACCAATAAGCACTCCTTCAAGGCCTTATGAAGACATTCAAGCAGGGTATTTCCACAAGCCTGCCGGAAGGGATGGGGTCTTCCGCCGACTGTCTTCACCTGAAGCCTGCAAGACAACAAAAACAACACAGACAATTAAGAAGCTGAGAAGCACCATCTTGTTATCAGGTAGTTGCCATACTCTTCTTCTGAAAGCAATGCAGTCCATGTGAGCCCCTCTTCATTTCCATTGGGATGACCATCAAACAGATCTGACATAATTAAAATCCATTTAACAGCTCAACCCGAACTCTCTGGACAACAATACACGTATAGTTAGCTTCTAACCGTTTTGATTCTTGTGCCTTCGGTGCCATGCTGCTGACCTACAACCTGCTTGTATGCTAGAGGGTACATTCTTTTACGAATGACTAATGCAGCTCACGATCAGAGCTGTTAAGAGAGATCTATTTTTTTCTTTATTCTCATTCAAAGTTTGTTTGATCTGCAACACAACTGTGGCCTTGTCAGAGAAAGAGAATCTGGAGCACCAGGAGGAGTATTTTCAAACGGTTCACGCAAGCTAGTGCTGTTTCTGTATTTAACACACTACAAAAGCGCACCCATGCCTCCCTGGGTCAGGTCTCCCACTAAGGAAGTGATTTCCTTTTTACAAACTCAATCTTGACTTGTATCTAGTTTATTTTTCTGTTTTATTCATGTGAGTGACCATTATGGCTGTTGCTCATCATGGCACCATTGTCCTGACTGTGTTGATGTGGTCGTGATACTGGTACGGGATAGTGTAGTGTTGGGCGATATGGAAAAAAAAATAAATCTTATCTCACGATACAGGGTCATCCCTTGCTGTATTGCACTTCATTTATCGCGGCTTCAGTACATCACGTTTTTTTTCACAGTACTGTATTTAGAAAAAAAAAAATGCCTCAGCACAAGTGGATTCATCCCATGAGCTGATTGGCTGTGCATCTTCGCACCCACGCCCGGCATCTTCCTTTGTGTCTCGTCACTCTGTTGAAGTTATTTTCATTTAAGGTACTAGTACTTTTACTCGGTAATCTCTTTCTTTACAAGACTGGCAGCGGTTCTATCCTGATCATGAAATATGGACGAAGAACTATGGACTTATTCAGTGTGAATATTTCATGTGCAATGGAACTGACAAAGTGTACTCAAAGTATTACAGTGGTGTGATTATATGGAGCTTTGAAATAGCATCTGAAAGCTTTAGGTGAAAGGACTTCCAGGGCTGCTGTTTAGTATATCTTGTGTACATCACTCTCGGTTTTACTTATTCCTATCATTATCAAACATGACTAAAATGCCACTAATATATATAATAATAATAATAATAATAATAATAATGCATTATATACACGCAACAAGTCTAAAAAATATCTGGTAAAATTGAAAATAGATGCTTTCAACACTGCCTGGGCTCTAAATCAAGAGGGGAAACGACAAGTAAAAGCAGCTAGCGTGAGACGCTAATGTAGCAGTGTACATCACGAACAGATGACCTCAAATGCATGACACAATCCACCGAAGAAGTCATTTGTTCACAACATGCTGCCCAATACCACATGAGCGTCTTATTGAGCCACCGGCAGTTGGACAACAGCAAGTGGAAACGTATCAAAGTGAAATCGCCTCATAGAAGCAACAGGTTAGCCTAACCCTAAGTTAAAGTAACACAGTATTTTCTTACCACCGCCGTCCTTTGAGAGAAAGAAGCCAGTCTAAGAGTTCATCCTTTGATGCAGGGGAGGTGTGCTGACGGCTTGCATTACATAATGATGTCACATATGAATGACAGTTTCAACTCCCCATAAATGTTTAGGGGTTGCTTTGTGGTCACTCTGTCAGGGTCAGAGTATCGCCACAGTGGAAGTGAAGAGCGGGATACAGGTCGGTGTATGAACTCACATTTACGACTCCTCACGTTTTACTTGACAACCAAACATGTGGATCATTGAAGGGCCACTGTTGTCAGGTAGCCCCGTCTCAGGTTGCAGCCCTCCTGCACCGCATCCACCAGGAACGTTTGTGCGTGCCATATAAATGTGCTCTTGATTTGCAGACAAGCGCAGTCAGCAGCAAGTCTTGGCAATTTCTTACAATATAAAAGCAACACGTCACGCATGGTGCTACTCGCGTTGAGACAAAGCGAGCAACAAGCTGTCAATCAAATAGCAAGCACAATCGGCTGATGCGAGAGCAAGTGGCTTGAGGATTGTAAAGTATGAAAAGGACTTCCAGCTTTGCCACATTCCAAGATGTTGGGGAAAACTATAATTAGTATGGAACAGGTGGCTATGATGTAACATGATTACAGAAGAACAAATCATACACTCAGGACTTTTGTCCCACAATCTGAATGATCAGAGACGCTGTAGCAGCGTACAATCGAAAGGTGACATCCAGTATTTGAACTGTTTGTATACAAATAGTGCCGGACTATCCATCAATCAGCTGTGAAAACACACAAACATGTAAATGTTCTATGAGCTGTCCGTCTCCAAAACTGTTCAAATTCTTCTGAATTATGCCAGATTAGTGGAGTTCATCTGCATGTGAATACTGTTTCTGGCGCCATGATTTAGCAGCTACACTGGGCGAAGATTTGTCAATTACAAGCGGTGCTCGGAGTCCAGCCATTTGCCACATGAATAAATAAGGTACACTCATTGACACATTTTGCTCAGCAGCTTGGTGATCAAGAGTTGCCACCACCAGTAAAAATGCTATGGAACTTGCTTTTTTTTTTCTTCACACTGAGCGAGGAGTACCTCTCACTTTGTCAGGATGCCCTTATGATGCCTTGGGTTTTCATGAAAAACGAAAGCCGTACTCAGTAGTGGCTCCGTAGCGCACGGATGCAGTGTAAGCATCGGCTTATTATTTGTATGACATGAGACAACTCCCCCACCCACCAAAAAAAAAAAAAAAACATTTATGCTTTCAGCTTGTTACAAGTGGATGTGAGATACAATGATAAAATGTAATTCCTTATCCTTCGTGTATTTTAACCAAAATGTCAACAAACAAGAAGAGCCCAGTTGCTTGTATATTCAATCTTTGCGAAATGTCAGAGACCTTTAATTAAGACACCAGCAGGGGGAAAAAAAAAAAAGAGAACCTTCCTTAATCTCACGGTGGGGACACAAACACACAAATCATCGTTGACCACAACTGCATTACAACTGGCAAAATGTTACTTTAACTGAGAGTAGTACGCACAGGAAGAGTTTTGTACACTGTAAAGACAATTGAGATTGTAAGTCTAATGTGAACGAGGACATTCAATCGAGCAAGATGCTATGGAAAGGCACTGACTGACTTTGGGGTTCAAGCAGGATGTGGGGACTATTCCGGTTGAACACAACTAACGCCACAAGAAGCAAATTGCCTTGGAGGAAGGAGTTTATTGGCTATGTCCTCAGGGCAAGGAGTTGCCATCAAATCCACATACCGACCGAGTTATCACAGAACATCAAACTAGTTCAACCCATCACTGTCTTGCAAATCCTGCACATAATCACACGCACACATGCACACACACACACACACAAAGTCTCCATTCTGTAAACACAAATGGTAAACACATAGGCAAGCTAAAACAAACATTGTACTTCCACCTCTTTCCTTTTCCTCCTCATGAGCACCAACAAGGAGTGCATAACTTTTATTTGCATTTGTTTTTTTTTTTTTTACATTTTTTGGGTTGTGAACAGGATTATAGACAAAAAAAAATTGAAAACGACCATACTAGTGTAAATTGAGGGGTTCGTTGTTTTTCAGTGGATGGCTCTTCTTTACGAATGACAGATGGAGAGATGGAATCCTTTAATGCAGTTTATTAAAAAGGAGAAAGAAAAAAGAACGTCTGCACCTCCGAACGGATGAACGAGAACACACCCCCTTTCAGTCACGAAAACACTTCCTGCTTCTCTTTAGCCAATCAGACGCAAGCAACATAAAAATGTTTCAACAATTATTAAACAGAATATAATTTAGATAACTATAACATAAAAGATTATAATGCTCAAATATAAAATGAAAATAATTGATAATTCAACATAAGCTTACACTAGTATTTTCTTGCAGACTAAAATGCTAGCTGCTCAAATTAAGTTGCAGAGGCTGTTCAAGTTTTGTCTATCATGCCTGTTGTTTTTGACAGAAATGCAAAGCTTAAGTTATAATTTACATTTGTTTGAAACAACTCCACTTTTAAAATTTTCTTGACACTAACATAGTTTGCTGCCATGCACAATGTGAATAAAAGAAATTAAAACTGTTGATCATACAAAAAAGGAAAGCAAAAGGTTATTCGTTATTCAGTGAAATCTATGTAGTTTATTCAACTGCAGTACACAATTATTGTATAGAATTTTCATTAAGATACTCGAATATTTAAATAATTGACAGCTACATGTTTCATGTTACACTTGATAATTGTTTTGGGTTTTTTTTTTAAACACATATGAAGTTAGCAGTTATCCACATTCGTCAATGAAGATGGTGCATTGTGAACTTGTCATAAAATCCAACTAATCGATGCAGGTCCATATTTGATTTTTAAAATGGACAGATGGGCATTTCATAGATGATGTTAAAATAAATGAATATGTAAAATAGTCTTTGACTCTAGTTTTTAAGTTTGTTATGAAGTTGATCATTTTATTGATAAACCAATTGCACTTTGGATCCTTTACTCAGCGCACATTAAATTTCTGAATCCCAAATGCAGCAGGAAAATCAGTCAGGCAGACAAAAGAGGAGACTGTTTATTTGTGTGTGTGTGTGTGTGTGTGTGTGTGTGTGTGTGCGCGCGCACACAGAGGCAGAGCACATTTGTGTTGAGGGGGACAGGAAGGGATTGACATTGGACAGTAGAGTTAGAAATTGGGGAGCTGGAAGAAGAGAGGGAGAGAACAAGGGGCTTTCGAAGAGGGGTGGGAAAATGTGTGTGTGAATAAGAACAAGAGAGAGATCAAGAGGGGAGGGGGGCGCAGACAAAAGAGGGCTGGGGGAGATTTTGTCTAATAAAATATGTGCTAGTGTTGAATGTGTGAATGAAAGCAGCAGCTATAGCTCAATGCGTGTGCCAACAAAGGCAGCTACTGTAAAGTTGCTTCGGAGAGGAGAGGGAGTTGCAACAAAATGAGAAAGAGATAAAAACAACAACTATATTGCCCATGTTCACTTCATTCTGAACTTCTTATGGAGTATTTAAAGATACGTGTATTTTTTTTCAATATGCTGTTTGCAACACTGATGCCTAGTCTCGCTGCCTCTTGTCCACAATCACATTTGCATATGTCATTTTTATTATTGACATACAGTTGCTGTGGCTCAGTCTCATTGCTTGGTGATGTAAACGTGTGCATAGATTGTACAATTGTAGCGTGCTGCTACACTTGTCTGCCACAAAACATGAATGTCCCTATTAGTATGGGACAAATGAAGGCTTATTCCATTCTAGTGGATACCAAAGGTGAAGTTGACACATCCCCTTTGCCAAATGGAAGGATTACATCATATGACAAATGGAGAGCAAAATAAATAATTTCAAAACTCTTTCTACATTGTCACCTATCATCTGTACCACTCAATTGAAAAATAATTACGGCGTTTAATTGGCAAGGAAAGTTAAAAAAAAAAAAAAAAAAAAAGAAAGGAACAACGCTGATACTGTCATTACAGAGAACTTAAGAAACAGAAACTCAAATGAATCCTAATCAATGTAGGCTCTCCACAGTTAGTTGAATCCTTCAAAGTTCAAAAGGCACTCCTTTTATTTGCTGCCAGTTAAGCAAAGTACTTTTATTATTTCTATTATAGTGCTATGCTATTGTTAACTCGCAACCAACATGCTAATGTTCCACTGCTAATGTGAGGCCCGGCATGGGCCCGTATCAGCGTCTGACGGGATGATAACCATGAGGAATAAGATCGTGCTTTGCCGGTGTCACAGTATTACAATAAGGCTACAGCTCTAAAATATATAAACGTAAAATGACAATGAACAATTGAATTTTCCCAAATAAAAACCTCTCTGCTCTTCTGTGACTTGTGAAGTAATGAGTAGAAACAAACCGATGCTAGTTGCCATGGTAGCAAGTCTACAGCTTCATTTTGTTTATTTAGGCATGTTACATTTGAACAAAACAAACACAAATGTAGATGTAACAAATGTGGGGCAGCGTCGGGGGGGCATTAATGCCAAGGAAACCAACCAAAAACCCTCAAGTTGCTTGACTATATATAAGTTTTTATGAGCAGACAAAAAAGCAATCAAACATAAGACAAGAAGCATATACAAAAACAATAATTTAGAAAAGACAATGTTAGGTTACTCATTCAGCAATATGTTTTCAACGGACTTCTTAAATTATCTTGTTGAGAGTTTAACCAAGTGAGGAAGTGAATTCCACATTCTGGAACCCCTAAATGTTATTTTAAATTGTGATGAGGTAGTCCATGATTGGGGGTGACTTGATTTGAGTCCTCCAAGTGTGTGTGGTTTTTTTTTTTTTTTTTTTTTTTTTGCTATTCTTGTAGCTATTTACACAGAGTAACGGCTCATGCCTACCCTGGACTGGTCCCCTAAATCAGGGGTCCCCAACCTTTTTTGCCCAAAGGACCGGTTTATGTCAGACAATATTTTCAGGGACCGGCATTTAAGGTGTGGCGGAAATAATACAACAAAATAACATGGTATGAGCTGCATAAAAACTGAGGTGTTTTCGAAATATAATAAACACAAGGATCGTCTAATCTGGCCGCAACACTCTGATCGCTATGGTAATGTTTAATGCCTTCAAAATACGATACAATGCAAATTCAAAGTGCATGAAAATGACGACTCACCGCAGCCCCGAGCTTGATTTTCTGCAACCAGACGGTCCCATCTCGGGGTAATAGGAGACAATGACACCTCAAGTGTGTGGTTTATGTCCAGTCTACTTCATAATTTTGTTTTAGGTGCGTTGCTGCAGAAAACCCCCGCCTCACACAGGTAGTATGTCGGAAATAGCAACAGTGCTGTTGTGGCGATCTCAGAGTATACAGCCATAACTTTAATCCAGTTGTCTCGAACGTACTTTTAAGGCCGCCGTCATTTGCGATCTCCAGCAGTTTTTTTTACTCACTTTGCGAGCTCCAGCGTTTTGTTTTTAGCGTAATCGGTCACGTGACGGAGAAGCGTGGCTTGACGTGAGTCAAGCGTGACACAGACGGATGTAATGGAGAATCCGGTAATTTTTCAAAATAAAACAGCTTTCATATTCCGAAATAAATAAAACGAAATTAAGGCAAGTTCTTTCTGTGCGGCCCGGTACCAAATGCCCTGCGGACCGGTACCGGGCCGCGGACCGGCGGTTGGGGATCCCTGCCCTAAATTACAGGGCACGTACAGTAAAGGAGCAGAAATCCATCAATCAACACCATCACCGAGTGGGAACTGAACCCATGCAGTCTACGTATTTGTTCAGCTAGCGTGCCACTACACCAAAGGTGCCCAAGCATTTTGGACCGAAGAGCTACTTTTCAAGCGACCAATCTCCCGCGATCGACCCGTTACTGCACGTGCACAAATATCAACACGCGCATAAGCACATATCATAAGCACATATACATGCACGCCATGATGAGCAACGGCCATAACGGCCCCTAACATGAACGAAACTGAAAAATAGATACAATAGTTTCTGAGTCTGTGAGAAGGAAATCACTGCCTACCTTTGGCAAGGGAGGCATTTTTACAGAGTGTTAAGTGCAGAAACTATCATACGCACGTGTACGGTTATAAAATGCTTCTCCTAGAGCTACAGATTCCCATTCTGTGCCAGTAGTGGCATTGGTGAATTATACATGAAACCAACTTTGAATGACAACAGTAATAATAAAAAAAGATATCTGACCGCAAGCTGCAATTGCAGATGGTTGACCGCTAACAACTTCCAATGATGCCGATCATGCGCCACCCTAGGTTAAAGGTGACCTGCTTTTTAATTTTATTTTTGAAATACTTTTTTTGTGAATGTGAAATTGAGAGGATGCTAATGGTGCAGTGTGCACGAACACAAAAATATACGAATATACGATATATATATATATATATATATATATAGAGCTGTGAAAGGTCCTAAACTGAAGACACCTCGAGGGGAAACAATAAATACCTTAACTATTATGGAGACAGCTCCAAGTAGTGTTTCTCTTTTTCACTTGTCCTTTTATTGGTGGCATTGGAGGGGCTTGTCCTCCAGCGTCGCACTTGTTGGTCATCATGAGCTTTTTCTGTTAAAAGGCCCGCCACACCGACCGCTCGGTGTTGGACCGTTGGTGGGAGAAAAAACTTTTGCTGCAGTCCAGTACCAAATTGTTTGGGGCAGAATACAAGTTTGCACCCCAGCGGTTCGGGATCCCCACTACAGAAAGTATTTTTGCAATGAAGATTAAATAAAATAGGTATCAAATAAATAAATAAATAAACTGGTCGACATGGTGGGCGACTGGTTAGCACGTCCGCCTCGCAGTGCAGAGTTGCAGGGTTCGATTCCGGCTCTGGCCTGCCTGTGTGGAGTTTGCATGTTCTCCCCTCTCTTCGTGGGTTTTCTCTGGGTACTCCGGTTTCCTCGCACATTCCAAAAACATGCGCGGCAGGTTAATGGAAGACTCTAAATTGTCCCTAAGTGTGATTGTGAGTGTGAATGGATGTTCGTTTAGATGTGCCCTGCGATTGGGTGGTGACCAGTTCAGGGCATACCCTGCCTACTGCCCGAAGACAGCTGGGATAGGCTCCAGCACGCTCGCGACCCTCGTGAGAATAAGCAGATTAGAAAATGGATAGATGGGTAACAACACGCACACAGACACACATCACACACACACACACACACACACACACACACACACACACACACACACACACACACACACACACACACACACAAATTTCCCCGTGCACACCTCGCGATCGACTTGGTACCAGACCGCGGGCAAGCGGTCGATCACGATGGACATATTGGGCACCCCTGCACTACACTGTTAGTACCTTGATTATAATAGACTGCTCACGTTGAACCATTGAATTTGAGTAAGTAATTGTGCATTGCTGGGCAATGTCATACTTTGCCAACATTGAGTGATGGTAAGTAGTCGTAGTCGTCGGCGTGACATCGAAAGAGTCATTATTGAAAAAGATTATCCTGAATGGGCAAGTGATGCAAGCTAATCCAAACTAATGCAACTCCATTTCTCCAGCATTATTAATGTAGCACTTGAATGTATGCAACACTTCGCCCACACTCAGCATTATTTCTACAGAGCAAGACAGAAGCTCAGTGACGTAGGGAGACAGCGCAAGAGGGACCGGAGCTCATGTTGACCCGATGCGAAAAAAGGGCTGCTTCTCAACCATTAGTTGGGTCATTAGGACTGCACTCCTGCAGCTCAGCGGAGGCGCGAGTGACTTGAGCACATGTTGCATTGTCAACCTAAGGAACACATGTTGACATCTCCTGAAAACATCAAGTCAATTCAAACGCACTAATTGTTCTCTTTGTATTAGCAAAGCCAAGGCTGGAAACACAAGGACTTTTGTCCAATCCAGGTCAGGCATAGGAGAGTAGAGTGTACGTAGCACACACTGTGTGGAGAGACACAAACAACCATGTGTTATCTAAGCCCTTTTTTTTTTTCTGGTCTTTCATCGCCCTCGGCAAGCACAACCATGCTGGAAAAGAGTGCAGGTGAGAAAGGGAGAAAATCTCCTTAATGAGACTGTTGAATGGAAATTACATGCTATTTACTTGTCAAATGAGGCCTTTTTTTTTTTTTTTTTTTATGCGCCTGCAAAAGGCTGGCTTTCTGGATGACTGAGCCGGCTTAGATCAGAGTTGACTGGAGTGGCTCAGCAGCTGTCTGCCTTTTTTAGTCAAGTGAGCACCCACTCGCCCTTGCCGTGGACGTCAGATGCAATACTTGGGCGTCAGTACAGGAAGGAAAAATAAGGAAAGCAAACGTGTATTTTGGAAACATCCCTCCAAAACTAATGCAATGAAAAAATGTTATTTATAATCTGCAGCATGCAGACCACAGGTCACCGATGTGGTTCCTCTGCTGGGCCCAGGTCATCCCCAAGGGCCAGATGAGTAACCCGGCCTGTTCTAAAAATATCTCACTCGTGATGGGACATTGTGATTCCTGACAAATATAGTAATATTCCCTTCCATTTGCTTTTGGGACACTTTGAAAATATTAACACTTGCAAAGAATTACAGAAATAGTGTTACCTATGGATGATTATCTGTCAGTAATTCATTTTTTGAGATATAATTAACAAGGTCAGTGTCACATAGATTAATTATTAATAGTTAGTAGTAGTCTGCGATCGATTAATCGGCTGTCCGATTAAATCGGCCGAATATGGCCCTTCAAACATTGGCCAAAATCATCGCCCCAATGTAATTTTTTACAGGAAATGCTTACGTGAGCAATGTGAAGATGTTGCACAAGGAAAGTGCAGTGCATTCTGTGAAACAAAAACGAAGTTAATTTTTTTGACCATATATTTACAGTTAACCCCCAGATCAGGATGGCCAGTGATTCTTAGAGCTGATATTCATTTTATGTAAACTGGAAAATATTTGCGTCAGTTTTTAAAAAAAAAGACAAATGTCAAGTTTTGACTTTGGTGAAATGTCTTTAAGCATGTTTTTAAACAACTTCAGATTTGGAAAATGTTGACTTTTTTTTTCACCTTTGACAACAAACTTTTTTATTTTTTTAATAATTCTACCCCAAAAATTGAGGGAGCACACGAGGTCATCAGCATCAGCTAAATGAAAAATTGAATGGGAAAATAACTATTTACAGTTCTCTATATAAGTAAAGTTTTCCAATATTTCAAAATAACTAAAATGTTTCACTTTGTTATCTTTGTTTTAATTTCAAATAAAAGCAAAAGGTGCCCAGAGTCAGCAGTATCTCTTATTAAGTTACCTGAAACTTTAAACAATTCCCTGAAGACAATACGTTTTTAAATTGATGTCTTTCCTGCCATCACATGTTTTTTTAAATAGGCTGATGTCGATATTCAAAAATGCACAACATCGGTGCTGATATCGAGTCCGGATGACAATCAGTTTGTCCTTATTGACAATAACATTAAGTTAAAGGTAATTTGAGCAAATTTGTTAATTCAGACGTGTGTATCAAATTGGTTTCCTTTTCCATTAATCAGTCTCAAAGTAGCTCAGTTTCAAAAGGGTTGGTGACATCTGATGAAGGCATTGGTGATGCCTGAAATGCTTCTGCTGCTGCTGGCCTAACTGACTGACTTCGCAGGTCAGGCTACTGTCGGCATCAATGTTCAAAATCAACCCAAACATAGAATAATAATTTGGTGCTATATTTCATACACAGTCAAACAGAAGATGCTTGACTTTAAACAACGCAATACTGTTGTATAAGTCAATAATGGTTTACAGCCATACGAAGGCAGATGTGGTCATATGCCTCAATTGGAGGGGGAGAACATTTCGACATCATCTCAACACAAATCAAATGAATAAACTTCACTTATTCACTCACCCGAATGCAACATCGTGTCGGTCTGTCAGGGCCGGCAATGGATTTCTTTCAAGAAAAAAAAAAAGACACCGAGCCAATTCAGCACAAATAAACGCTAGGTATTCCTAAGAAGAAACGTTACATCCCGACGTTCACACATCAAAAAATGTTGGGAAAAAATACGTTGAGAAAAGTACTGTAAAAAAAGAAAAAAGAAAAATCCGGCTGTTGTATATTTTCACAACGGGTTTTGAAGGCTGCAAAATGCCCCAGAGTAGCCGCCGACCCTCGCTGACAGCCTCGGTGTCTGTGCAGCTCCGCGGCCGGCGAGGGGTGGTGCTCCGGTTCTCCTCGATCCGCAGGTACTCCGGTTGTGTGCCGCCAATGCTCGGCTTCTTCTAAGTCCCTCACTCGATGCCCGTCGCCGCCGCCGCCGCCGCCTGACGACTGTCCCCGTCCGCTGCTCGCGAGCGGCCATGCACGACTTGGCTAGTAGGCCAAACAATCATGTTGTTGACGGCACATGATGACATTCTTATTCTTGACAAGTCCACTGCAAGGGGCCTGGACAGACGAGGCGGCTTCTCGTGTCAAGGCGGTTTCTCATGTCAACTCAACTGAGCGGTGCTGCTGCTGTTGCTGCTGCTGCTCGCCGGTGTACACTTGCCACAGGGATCCTCCTCCTCATCATCATCATCATCATCGCCACCACCATCATCTTCATCAGCCAAGCGCCACTTGCTTGTGACCAATCATCGAGCGCACTGCATCCACGTGATCACATTTTCAGTCCTCCAGTCTATCGTGCCTGTACTCGTCAGATATTTTAATTCAAGCGCAAGGGCAAATAAAGAATTGCATAAAATACATACCGTTAAAAAACCTTTCTGCAACGGCAGTAGAAAGCTAATCGGTATGTTTCCTTTTTGTTCCATTGTTCCCGAAGAAATAGTGAGTTTAGAACAGGTTGTACAGTATTTGCAAACATTCCCGAGGGTGCGTGACACTGAAATGGCAGTTTAATGAAACACGTCCACATTGCACACACACAAACACACACGAGCCGATGATATTCTCCCCACATAAACAGGGACGGTTCCAGGATATCCTTCCCCCCAGACCCAGGGCGAGAGGGGGGCTTGCCCAACACAACGGGGAGGGGGTGCCTTGGCTGAGAAAGTAAACCACAAATCCTAATATATCAATAAAATGTCAAATAAATGGCTGGAGTGGCTTACCTGGGCCTACGCAGATTTATGATGGGGCAATAGCGCCCATTGGCTCTGGTTATAGTGCCACCCCTGCATAGAAACAAATTATTTTATATAACTGTCAACCCACACTTGATGATCCAAAACGGAATGCCTTTCGTAGTTATAAATTGTTTGCATTTTAAAACATTGACAGGAAAGACGAAGCGTCGCTACTCGTATGTGAATGCACAATAATACGTTAGATCGTTGCATCTGTGCAAGATCACGATGTCCGTTCGGTAAAAGAAATGCCCGTAGCATCGTGAACCGAATAACCCTCATGGCTGACACTTAAACTCTTGTCGCCCTCTGGTGGATATCTGGAGCAAGTTGACCACGATTCTCCACCTTGTGTCAGCCTAACACCCCCCCCCCCCAACACACAACAAAAAACAATACTCTCA
>NW_017805502.1:191396-199123 GCF_001891065.2 Hippocampus comes
CCTGTTTCCCCCCCCACCCCCCCCCCCCCCCACACACACACAAAAATAATATCTTCTAAGTACCAGCATCACGACCGATATTAAAAATCCGCATTAGCCCTATGTGTGTACATAATAAATGTTAAAATAACTTTCAAGACATATAATAGATATTTTCATCCATCTCCACAAGGATCGCGCGTGGGTGCTGGAGCCTATCCCAGCTGTCTTCGGGCAGCTGAATCGGTTGCCCGCTAATCGCAGGTCACACATAAACGAACAACCATTCATGCTCACACTCACACCTAGGGATAATTTTAGAGCGTTCCATAAACCTGCCATGCATGTTTTTGGAATGTGGGAGAAAACCCACGCAGGCATGGGGAGAACGTGCCACACAGGGAGGCCAGAGCAGGAATCGAACACTGCACTCTACAATGTGAGGTCGCCGCACTAACCACTGGATCACCGGGCTGCCATAGATAGTTCCATTCATTTTAATTTGTAACGTTTGGTTGTATGTCATGTTTTAAATCTTTTTTGTTTGTTGTTAAATTAAAAAAACTCAATGAGAAAAATGATTGATTTTATTTTAACGTAATTTTTGCCACATACACAAAGCTTTGTATAAAATTGTCACCACTCGAAAGCAGCACATATTTCATAATTCTATTTTGATGAATTTAAATAGTTCCACATCAAACATTGAGAGAGAAAAAAAACCTCATGCAAATTCCAACAAACTAGCACTCAGTGGACAAATATGAACCAGCATTGGATATTATTAAAAACTTGAGCTGTTTAAAATTGAACATTGATGGCAAAGCTTCTGTTTGGCCTTTCAATAAATAACAGAGCATAGTGCATAGGTGTCAAACTCAAGGCCCGGGGGCCAGATCGGGCCCACCCCATCATTTTATGTGGCCCGCGAAAGCAAATCAAACATGTCAACTTCCATGATGCTTGCTAAAATCTCTACCAAATTTTAAAATTCTCATATGTAATAAATAAGAGACACATTGTAAGCATTTTCTTTGTAGCCAAAACCCTCATTACAGAAATTTAAACAATCGTTGAATAAACCGTTATTGACTTTATAAAATTTGGTTTCAGTCATAACGGCCCTCCAAGGGAAACGGTAAATGAAATGTGGCCCATGACAAAAATGAGTTTGACACCCCTGGCATAGTGAAACAAGTAACAGAAATGTCTAGCAATGTCGGTAAACACGGGGTAAGCTTGTGCATCAGGTTTGAAGGTAACAAACGTCTCTTACTATTATGCATACAATTTCACAGAAATATTTGTCACAGCATTAAAAGAGCTATTTTGACTTGAATATAAAACACAGCGTTTACATTTAAACTTGAGGCAGAACTACAAATGTTTACCCTTCAGGAAAATGCTAAAAAGTGTTTTGTGAACTTGAGAATACGGTACAACTGTCTGGAGTGGATTCAGTTTTTTGGCAGGGAGAAGTATCACTTTCTTTTCAAGGAAGACCGACTCCAGCTCCTTTGGTAGTAGATCTTCACCTCTCAAATTTCCCTTTTACAACCTTGCCCACACACATTGCTTCCGTATTATCCGAAAATCTTTCACAAGCACTCCCCACATTTACTACTTTCAAGATCACATCCCGCGACCACGATCTGTGTGTGTGACTTAATCAGGGTGCACATTCAGTTGCTCCTTGGCTTCAATCAGTCAGGTGGTCGGTTGTAATTGAAACGTTTACTGCAAAGGACTGAATTAAACTTCCACAGCAGGCCGTAAGGGAATACAGCCATCCATCTCCAGTGACTCTGGCCATCCTTCGTATTTGTTGCTGCTCTTACTGTTCTTCATCCGCTAATGGGAACGACAAACCAAACAGATCTGATGTCAGCAACATGGAAAGATGAGCTTCTTACTGACAATGGAGCGACTGCTTGCATACAGAGTGCTGATGGTACGTAGGAAATGGTTGTTTTTGTGACAAATGAAATAAGCACAACTACTATAAATACATCCATTTAAATGCAAATTAAGGACATTGTCCACTAATTAACAAACTTGTAATTTACACCTAACCTAGGTATAATTTCAAGACCACTCTTTGTTTACTGGCTATTTTTTTAATTTCTTTCAAAATGTTGCAGTGCATTTAGAAAGCACCTTGGGATCACTGTAAGTCACATCCACAGGCAATAATGCAACGTCATGAAGTGAAAAGGCCATTACATTATCTACAGTGTGTGGCTGTATGTACGTTACTGACACTAGTATTAACACAGTTTGAAAGTGTACCTGTTCAAATGGACTCTTGTTGTCGATGCCCTTGGCACCAACAAACACCCAGCTGTCCCGAAAAGCTAATTCCTTGACGGCAGTGCTCCCGAGCTCCTCAAAGAGTCGCCGAGACTCTGCATTCAACCTGACAATGAAAAAGGTGGGGGGAAAGCTATTTGATTGAGATTGGCATTTAGAACGGCTGTGGTGAGATGCAGGATGAAACAGGAATTGGATTCTGAATGTTGCTCATCAGTGTTGATGGGCAGTTTGTCTTTTATATTTACTATGTCTATCCATTATCCCCTCAACTAATATAGATTAATGCAGTGAGGAACGCAGAAAAATGAATGCGGACTCAAAACAGACACCTGGGGTACTCCACAGTGTACTACAAAAGAGGGTGACATAAAATTATCGACAGTGTAAGATTCCACTCATACAAGTATAAACATTACTTTGTAGCTGGATCATCAAAGGAGGCCACAAACACCAGTGTTCCCTCGTGGAGCGGTCGGAGATATTTCAATAGGTCAGAAACATCTGAGGACAAACGTCACACAAGCTATTAATTGGTCTTTCAGAGCCATTTGCACCTGATAAGATGTTGACAGTGGCACCTTGAAGATGGAACACCCCAAAAGCTAAACAGTTTGGACTTCAACCCAAATTTGCAATAAAATATACCGCAAACTTCAAGAGTGAGTGAGTGTTTCAGGATCATGATAGCCACATATGATCGCCAGTAGTTAGGTGGATGACTGTCTACTTCCTGACGCTACTAGCGGGACAAAGCAAGCATCACACATTCACTATATACAGGTCACATATATTGTGTTTTATAACAATACTCAAAAACATTTATCATTTCATATGTACCTTTGGGTGAAATAGCGAAGTTTGTGGTCAAAATGTATATAAGTGGTAAATACCGCAGTTTTCATTTATTTTTTAAATCATATTAACAGATTAATATTAGATGTGATCACTTCTGATTATGCTTGTATTATAATTGATGTTGCCTGTATAAATAATGAACGTTCAATGGCAGTGATAATTTTACAGTTTGAGCCCTGCGAGTCCTAGGGACTCGCTGATCAGAAAAGTATGAGTCCCATTATGCATTTAGAGAGTCCCAAATTTCGAATTCTGAAATGGTCTACTTATTCAATTGCATATGATAAGAACATAAACAACTACAATATACATTGATAATAGGCTTATTTCTTATAAACCAGAGGTGCCCAAACTTTTTGGACCTATGATCGACTTTTCGTTCAACCAACCTCCTGGGATCGCCCCTTACCGCACGCACGCACGCACGCACGCACGCACACGCGCACACACACACACACACACACACACACACACGCACACACACACGCACACACACACGCACACACACACGCACACACACACGCACACACACACACACACACACACGAGCACGCACGCCATGATGAGAAGCCAAACACGGAAGCAAGCGATGCACTTTTGCAGCCTGTTGACAACCCTAGCTCACACGTACCGTTTTTAAAGTGCTTCCCTCAGCCCTCTAGATTCCTATTCTTTGCCCGTGCCTTCGGTGAATTGTACACAAAGCAAACTCTGAATGAGAATAATGACAATCAAAGATATAGCGCAACAGCCCTGATCACAAGCTGCAATTGTAGACTGCTGAGAGCTAACAACTTCCGCTGACGTAGTCACGCGCCCACGTAGGTTAAAGATTTACCTGCTTTATTTAATTATATTATTAAAATATTTTTTGGGGAAAATGAGACTGATAGGATGATTAGGGTGCAGTGTACATTAACACAAAAAATATATTACTAACATGTACAAAGACACAATTTTTTTTTTTTCCTCCTCTACACCTTTCGAATCTAATTGGGACGAGTCCTAGATCTACCGGTCGATCAGGATTGATGTAATGGGCACCCGTTATAAACAAATGCTGCAAAATTAAAATAATTCAGGCATACAAGATTTGCTGAGAAATAGGTTCTTATTTCATCCCATGGTTCAGTCTTTGAGTTCATAAATTCTCCTCTCTTTAAGCTGCTTCCAATGATGCAAGGCTTTCTCAACTTATTCTCGCAAAAAACTGTCCAACTTTAGCTGCTTCCTCTGTGATATCTCTGCAATAAACTTTTGCAACACTTGTTTTAACATTACACAACTTGGCAATCCGATCTCGCCAATCTCGTCTCGCGAGAACGGAAATCTCATCACGCGAGATTACTTAACACGAGATCAAAACAACAATGGCGGCGATTGTCAAACTGCGATCGTTGCTGGAAAAAAAGATGTACCATTGTTTTTTTTTTTTTTTTTGGTTTGACTGAGAAATTTCCTTGAGTCCCAAAAATGCACATTATTTGGAACTGTGTGTCCCGCGGGAAAATTATGCGTCTCGGACGCGGGATGCAGAGGTAACGAGATGGCTGCTATGGTGCAGAGTTCAGTCTTTGATTGTCATCATGGAACTGAGTGTAGTGGAACTTTTCACCGTATACCTGAAAATGTCTTTTTTTTTTTATTACCTCCTGCCCACATGTCAAAGGTCTTTGTTTCCAAAGGTTCGCCTGTCACCCCTGAAAAATGAATACAAAAAGTGTGTGAAAATGACTACCAGGTGCGCAGCATAGTCAGAAACACTTGATTCATCATACCATTCACCAAAGCAATGTTTAATCCTCTGCCAACGTTGTTTTTCACGCTGCTTAATAACCTGTGAGTAAGTGAGACAGTTAGGTTAAACCAAAATACTTACTTTGCTAAAGCCTTTCCAACCCTGGCAAAAATACAATCAGGGAAAAAAATATCACTGTGGAGGACATAAAAATACTTGAGTGTGATCCAAAGGAGCATGGGACAGGCGAAAAGAGTGTACATGCTTCCAGCACCCCAAAAGACACAGCACAGAAGGAGCTCAGGGGGGGACAGTGTGAAGCAAATTACATCCAAGTGAGATAACAGGGAATACAAAGGAAACAATAAGCAGCAAATCTCACATCTTATCCTCCAGACAGATTTTGGGCCCAATGACGTTGGCAGCTCCCGATACGAGGCGGAAAGCCAGATGTTTGGGGGGGCATGCTGCTGAAAGGCCGCATTTATACCTTCGTGGTCGAACTTCAGCTTAAAAAAGAGGCAAAAAGATCACAATGTTACTTGCAGGGGAGGAGACGGGAGTTCTGACCCATCCCGAAGACGATGACATCATCCTGCGAGTGTTTGCATTACAAACCTAAGGTCCCCCAAGAGGGAGGCTTCTTTTGTTAAAAACAACTGCTTTAGATACACTTCATCACAACATTTTCCTTCGCTGCTTGCAATACACCACTTGCACTTTCATTGAAATAATCAGTTGTGTTACATTCTGCTTTTGAAGAATTAATCATCAACACATATGAATGAGTATGGCAAAAAAGTTCGAGGGTCCACCAGACAGAAAGAAAAGGTTGGGAACCTGCTCTACACGTTCCCTGGGCAATATCATTAGCAAACATCGGATATCCGACTACTGTTATGCTGATGACACAGACAAAAAAAGATAAGCCCCACTTCTGTTGCTGTCCTGCCTACATCCACACTGACCACTTGCCTGGTGGAGACATACAATAGAGTAGGTGTGCTCAAGTCCAGTCCTCGAGAGCCTGATTGGGATGTCTCCCTTCTCCAACACATCTGATTCAAATGATCAGCTCACTGGCAAGCTTCGCAGAAGCCTTAAAGATCCTGATCATCTGAATCAGGTGTGTTGGAGAAAGAGGTATAAAAAAGGCTGGATAGGAGCGCTTCAGGACTGGACTTGGGTACCACAGTTGTAGATGGCTGATTGAAACTAAGGCTACGTTCACAATGCAGAGTGTGATACCCAATTCAGAATTTTTTTATTAAATCAGATTTTTGAGGTGCTCGTTCACATTCCTAGAACAAACGTGACTTTAAAAAAAAGCGCAGACTGGGCTTTTAATATGACGTATGGGTCGGATGTGTGCAGATGAGCGTGCAGACAGCATCCCATTTATATCCACATGCAAAAGAGGCCCAGGTTGGATTTGGGGGAAAAAAAAAAAAAAATCAGAATTGTACACTGCATGAAAATATCAGACGTGTCGCATTTGGGCAAAAAACTCATAACTGAGCTCGAGTCTGAACAAAGCCCTAGCCTTCCTTCAGTTAGTTGAACTGTTTCAAAACAGAAGCCATCCATCGTCATCTGGCATTAAAAAGGCCCTCAACTCACCTCTGCCACCCACATCAAACACCTCCGCAAGACATTCTACCTCCTCACACAGCCTGCGAGCCCCCAGAAACAAGGTCGCTGCAGACCATGTATGATTGGGTCTTCTCCTCTGCAGCTCCTAGGCTGCAGCGAACACTCACTCACCACCTGAGGGGCCCACAGACTACAAAGGTGCAAAAATACCTTAAAACTGTCCTTTGACAAAAGAAGTAGGCTAAATGTTGTTTTGGGTTTCTGATAATTTGAAAATTGTATCCAATTTTATTTATTCATTTATCTTTTAAATTTCTTCTCTGCAGCAATTTGAGTGATCTCAAATTGCTGCAGAGAAGAAATGTAAAGTGCAATCCAAATAAATGTGTTTTTATGATTTTGAACATATACAAACTAGTGCCACATCCGTACCATGGGTTGGTTCCTGGCTTGCACCTGAGAGAGAGAGGAAGAGAGAGAGAGAAATCACATAAGAAGGGGCACAGGTCCATTATTCTGTTTACACAACACTGGAAACTATTCAGTAGTGATGGGCAAAATGACATGGGACTTCAAAGTTTGTGTTAAGTAAAAGTGGGTGTCGAAAATAAAGCCGTGTGTTCGTGACATTATTGTCACATGACCAGGGGAAACAGACGTCTCGTTTGGGGTGTGCGTATAGAGTGGAAAATGTGACATAACCAGGTAAAACGAGTGGTCGCATTCGCTAATGACGTGTCACAGGGTTTTAATCTGGCGAGTTGAGGGGTTCAGAAGGAGAGGGAGTCATTAACTTTGATCAGAGAGATTGTGAGGAGTATTGTTTTGTGAGTTATTAATCTTGAGTTGGTTATTAAATTCATTTATTTTGTCAGTTGGGTAGTTATCCAATCATTTGTAGACCCAGAGAGAGAAAGTTGATGTAGAGTCAGTCACACAGCGAATACAGTTATCCGTAGATAAATAGTTGAAATTCAGTCATTCAGTTTAGTTGCAGTGTAGTGTGTACAGAGCATTATGATTAGTCAAACAATGACTGAGAAGGACAAGGACTGGGCAGATGAACTGAACCGTTTTTTCAACCGTTTCGACCAGACGTCTGTCCCTTCCCCCAACCACCAGCTGCACCCACTCTCACTGAGGACTTCTTCTCCTCCGCCTCCTCTTTCGACCAGCTCTCAACAACCCTGTCTGTCACCTGGTTCCTGCCTGTCCGTCACAACAGAGCAGGTGAGGAACCAACTGAGGA
>NW_017805502.1:199912-202570 GCF_001891065.2 Hippocampus comes
AGGAAACTGAGGTCTTTTGGGGTTCAGGGGTCACTCCTTAAGACTTTCTATAACTCGGTGGTGGCCTCGGCCATCCATTAAGGCATTGTCTGCTGGTCAGGCAGCATCTCGGCCCCGGATAGGAAGAGATTAGAGCGACTAGTACCAGTTCTGTCCTGGGCTGCTCCCTAGACACTCTGGAGGAGGTGGGCAACAGGAGGATGCTAACTAAGCTAAAAGCTATGATGGACAGTCCCTCCCATCCCCTCCAGCCCGCCCTGACAGCACTAGGTAGCTCCTTCAGCCAGAGACTGTTACACCCGCGCTGCAAGAAGGAGAGATACCGCCGCTCCTTCCTACCGACTGCTGTCAGGCTGCTGAATAAAAAATAAATAAATGATGTGGAAGACTATTGTAAATAGCACTGTGACCTTATCCATATCTGTATTTATATTGCACTTAATTGAACGGTGTTTGTTTTCTTTTTCTTCTTTCTTCTTTCTCCCCATTATCTTGCTGCTGTGGACTGTAAATTTCCCCATTGTGGGACAAATAAAGGATATCTTAATCTTAATAGTCAAACTATGTGGCCCGCAAAAGCAAATCAAAGATGTCAACTTTCATGATGCTTACTCAAATCTCTACCAACATTTAAAATTCTCCTTTGTAATAACAAAGAGTGACTGTAAGCATTTTCTCGTCACGAAATCCCTCAGTGAGGTAACTTAAACAATAGGTGAATAAGAAAACCTTTATTTGTCTCACAATGGAGAAATTCACAATTTACAGCAGCAAAATTATGAAAGGGAGAAAGTAGAAGACAAAAAGTATATAGATAAATTGTAACTAAAATCTGGCCTGCGACAAAAATGAGTTTGACACCACTGCTATACAGGCTATTTGAATGAAGCAACATTACAAGCTTTCATTTAAAAATACAAACTGCAATACTGCTCACCGTGCAGCAGGGGTCCTTAAAGAACTAATATGAATGTAAATCTAGTGATGAACCATTGGCAGAACCATGAGAGACAAGTCTCATTGATTCATGAGGCTTCACTTTGTCCATCACTACTATTAGGTATATTTTAAGAATGTGTGTGTGTACGTGTGCGCGCATGCGCCAAATGTTGTGTTTGAAAGGAATGATGGCATACCTTTTAGATGCCAACACCACTTTGTGTGGCTCACGAATGTGTAAACCTTGAATCTTTATGTTATCAGGCATAAACTTCACCGCATCATCACGGCCATAAGAAAAATTGTGCCTTAACAAAAATGATGATGTTCTCAGAGATGAATCTACAAATGTGCTTATTATGATGGTAAGAGTTAGTAGAGGTGCATTTCATCATCCTAAGAAGGGTTTCTAATGTTGCCTCCTTACATGATATTAATGTAATGATGGAGTGTAGTTCTGACAAAATTTTGATTTATTAATCTCATATTGGATGTAACATACCGGTACTTTAGTTTTCAAGATAATATTTCAACCCAAAATGGCAATAGTGGCTACAGATAAAACGATATCCAAATGTCACGATAAGACATTATCATGATATAAGCCTCACGATAATTTGGGGAGGGTGGCAATATTAAAAATGATACTGTATAAAAACTCAATATTGTTGGGGGAAAAAAAAGCTCAAGATTTTGCAGAAAAAAAGCTGAATATTGTGTTTTACTACATAAGAGCAGTGGGCGGCACAGTGGTCGACTGCTTAGCACGTCGGCATCACAGTGCAGAAGTGCGGGGTTCGATTTCGATTGCGGCCTTTTTGTGTGGAGTTTGCATGTTCTCCCCGTGCCGAGTACTCCGGATTCCTCCCACATTCTAAAAACATGCATGGCAGGTTAATAGAACACTCTAAAATTGTCCTTATGTGTGAGTGTGAGCGCGAATGATTGTTCGTCTATGTGTGCCCTGCCATTGGCTCGCAACCAGTTTAGGGTGCACCCTGCCTACTGTCTGAGGACAGCAACCCTTGTGAGGATAGGCAGATTAGAAATTGGATCAATGAATGGATGGATGGATGGATGGATAACAGCAGTGACAAAAAAAGAGACTCGACCAGTCATTTTTTTAATGTGTGTTCCTATTGGCTAGGAGGCACAAAGTATCATTCATGGTCTCTGTAGTTCACAATGCTGTGTTTAGCTGAAGCGGACAAAAAGTAATGTATTTGGCGGAGATGGGCTGCTTTTAATAACGTTACATGACGATGATGATATTGTGGCCATGTCAAGATCTGTCATAGTTAAATCCCTAATAGTGACCTGATAAACTGTTATTCATTTACCGTTTCTGAGCTGCTCACTGCAAAATGTAATAATGGGTATTGCGATGTCCCTTACTATTGAGGAAATGATGCACAAAAGCAGCACTTTCTTCTCCAAACATTGCGCTTGCCAGCAGCCATATGAGTCCAACCAAGAGCAGCACAGCCACAGCTCGCATGGGGCCTGTGAAGACAAATGGAACAGATCACTTAGGACAAGCAAAATTTAGGATGCGACTCAGCTGAAAGTGGTGAAAAATCAAAACCTACCTGTTAATCGCATGATTACCTCTCTCGTGGAGCTGGGCTAGGATAGAAAAAAAAAAAACAAGTAGATAAATAGTTTGTGTGTGTGTGTGTGTGTGTGTGTGTGTGTGTGTGTGTGTGTGTGTGCGCGGGC